>NC_052954.1:32551508-32851508 GCF_013358895.1 Oreochromis aureus | reverse complement strand
ATTTCCATTAAATCAGCCTCATCATAATCGTCCTCATTCATGTTTTCATCATCATCATCCTCATCATCTTCATCAGGAAGTGTTGGATCACACAGCTCAGCATCATCTCTGATGCTCACATCCTTATACTGTGGATGAATCTGCTTGAGTTTATGCAGTGCTTGCACAAGTTTAGACCAGCTTACAGTCTGAAACAGCTGATGACCTTTGTACGACAAGCGTCTCTTCAGTTTTACTCTCATGACCTGAGAATTAATTCTTAATCGAGGCAATGCTTCAACAGTTTCCTGTACCTCTGATGGGACACAGACCACATTTCCTCTAATTGCTCTCTGTCTGCCTTTGGGAAGAGGAATAATCTTGGCAAATGGTATGCACTTGGCTATGAGATGCCTCTCCAGGATGTTGAGATCAGACAGTTCAGCTGGAATATCAGCAAGATCCAGTTTATTGGCAACAGCAAGTACTGGCATGGATCCATTTTTAAGATGATTGTGGCAGGTGTGACAAATCCACTCTCTTTCTCTCATCAGGCACATTGCACTGCTCATTTCTGCAGTTTTCATCACAAACATGAACAAACCTTCCTGTCAAACATGTTGCAACCACATGTGGGTTTTGACATAATTTGACCTTATGCAGGGTCGTACTTGGTTTGGAAATGAAGCCTTGAAACATACAGTACATGGGTATGATGGTCCAACTTTGATATGTGATTTGAACACAGATATGGCCTCATTGATCACACTGTTGTCACTCTCTTGGGTTTGTCTGTTCACCCATCTGTATTTCCTTTTTATTTTCATGGCACATCTCATGTTGTGCATAATCCTGAATGCAAGATTACTTTGATACCTGTCTCGCATTAGTTGTTTCATTAGTTGTTTGTGTCTTGCTCTGAATGCGTTGTCACGTGCATAACGCTGAGTCACTCGAGATCTCTGTCTCTCTCTGAATTCTGGGCTTTCTCGATACCTTTTAGTGATATAGCTTTTTTCTCCTCTCTGAAATCAGTATTCTCATAGTAACGTCTTTTAATATATTGTTTTTGTTTCTGTCTAACTTTAGCATTCTCACTGTAACGTCTTTTAACATACTGTTGCTGTTTCTGTCTGAATTCTCCATTCTCATAGTAACGTCTTTTAACATACTGTTGCTGTTTCTGTCTGAATTCTGCATTCTCACAGTAACGTCTTTTAACATACTGTTGTTGTTTTCTGTCTGAATTCTGCATTCTCACAGTAACGTCTTTTAACATACCGTTGTTGTTTCTGTCTAACTTCAGGATTGTTTTTATATGCCTCGCTTGTGCAAGATTTTTCTTTTCTTTGTACTCTTTATTTGAAGCATATTTTTGTCGTTCTTTCCTTTTTGGTTTTCTTTTCTCTGATTTCTGGGTTTCTCTGATGCCATTAATCTTCTTTTCATTTTGTGCCTTTGTTGTTTATTAACTTTTTCAGTTTTGTAAAACTATATCAGAAAGATCACAGGCAGCAACATTTTTATTGCAGCATTTGATTGACATGAAAAAGCATCATTCGATGGAAAGAAATTAAATTCACTGCATAGTTCTTCAGTTGGTATATTAGGAGGTTCATTCTGATCTTCATATGATGTGAACTGAGTCATGTGGACTTCTTTTTGTTTCACCAGTGGCGTACAAATGGACATTTGACAAAAGATGTTCTCAGTCAGACCAGTGGTTGTGTTTCTCCTTGGAGTAGAGGGGTTTGCTTCATCAACAGTTGTATCAGCGTGAGTAGATGCCACAGCAGTGGCAGCTGTTGGTCTGCAGACTGTGTCTGTGATAGTATCACTCAGGTTGACTGTGCTCATACTGTAGAACTGCACAGGCTTCAGCTCATAGTTACAAGAGGGTGATATCTCCATCATTTGATAAGAATCTTGTAGCCTCTTAATCATGTCACTGAGGAGTGTAAATTTCAGCATCACAGCTGTACCACGATTACGTGACTGTAGTAGTAGAGAAAGACCACTGGGTGTTCTGGAGTGTGGGTCAAAGAACCCATATTCGCCTGATGTGGATCTGAACACTGCAATACACAATCCACTCATAATCAGTAAGGCATAATGCACATCTGACAACAGGCAGCTCAGTCCTGCTTCTAAGCTGAGAAAGGTATCTACTGCTTCCTCTGGAGGTTCTTCAAATGTCCCATACCGGGAAGGCTGTGTCATGTCGACATGATACATAGACCTGCGAGCATAAACTTTGTCTGGCAGCTCATCGGTTGCCAAATGAATACTCTTGGGGAATCTTTTCTTTGCCTCTTTGTACATCACATCACCTTTATCCAAGACCAGATTAAGGTCAGCTGTAGTCATGTTTTCATTCTCATGAAGGAATGCAAGAAATGTGAGTGAGTTACATGTGCACTGGTGGTTTCTGGAGTCTCCATATTTAGGATGTGCCTGGCTGTGAGATGCACAGACATGTGTTACAGAGGGCTGGTTTTCAAAGTTCACTCTTTCTGCATGAGATGGTCCTGCCACATCACTGTGATGGCCTCTTTTCAACAAATCAGCATAACCCACCTGTGGGGCACTTGACACCTCATGTTGTTCACTAAATTCATGCTGCAGTCCACTCTTTACAGCATCAGCATAAGATACCTGTTGTACATGTGCAGGAACATGTTGACCTGCCTGTTTGACACTGTCAGAATTGGTCTTTGTAGACACATGTCTTCTGCAGAGCTCTGAGGAAAATCACACTCAGCTTGTTCACATATTGGTACACTGTGAATCTCATGGAACTTCTTCCAGCGTTGTTTTGCAGCTTTTGACTTTTCTGCTTCCTTGGCATTTTCACACACCTGCAAGTGTTTCTTAGTCTTCAGAAAATATGTTCACAAGATAAGAGTGGCACACACCAGGAGATGTTGTCTTTGTTTTTATATTTCAGTTTTTATTTGTCTGAAACAGTTGTCTTTCATTTGACAGTTTGTTCTTCAGTCGAGAGAATATTATGTACTGTCTTTATTGGCTTGGCACAACTTAGCAGCAAGCCCAGAATGAAAAACAGGTAGAGAGAAAATCTAGAAGAGAGAACAGGCAGAGCAGGAGAGACACGGCTGGGAAATCACAATCAAACCGTGAATTAGAGTTTTCTTTGTTTGTTCAGTTTGTTCTCAGGTAGAGGCAATATATGCACTCTTTATTGCTTTAATGGCTTGGCATTTTTCAGCAGCAAGCCAAGAGTGAAAAACAGGTAGAGAGAAAATTTAGAAGAGAGAACAGGCAGAGCAGGAAAGACACGGTTTTGAAATCAAACCGTAGAGTTTTCTTTGTTTGTTCAGTTTGTTCAAAGGTTGAGGCAAAATATGCACTCTTTATTGCTTTATTGGCTTGTGCATTTCTCAGCAGCAAGCCAAAGAGTGAAAAAACAGGTAGAGAGAAAATTTAGCAGAGAGAACAGACAGAGCAGGAGAGACACGGCTTTGAAATCAAACCGCAATAAGATTCTTGGTTTGGCAAAATTTCTCACAAACCACAGGGTGAAATACAGATGGAAAGAAGGCAGAGACAACAGGTGGAGCAGGACAGAGGATAGAGGGGTTGGGGGTTGGGATGTGAGAGAGAAGACTGGAGATCTGGTCCTTGTTCTTCTTCTGCACACTGTGAACAAAAAGGAGAAAAAATAATAATTTTATTAAAATGATATCACATGGTAATTGTATGAACTAATTGTGACTACTGAAAAGGACAAAACAAATATTCAAGCTAAACTGTTGTTGGCTGCCATGTGCAAAAAGTTGCATAATTGGGCACTTTTAAAAGAATAAATATTTAATTAAATTCAGCAATAATATTTTAAATACAAATATGATTGAGTGAATCATTAACTATTCACATGTAATGTGACGACAAAAATGTATGAAAAAAATATTTTAGCCCAATTGTTAAGCTGCACTTATGTGTATTTATTATAAAATTGTGTTTAAAAGGTCTAGCACAAAGTTTGAACCCATCACTTTACAGCTTATATTAGTCAGATTATTTTTTATTTTGGTCTACTTCTCTTACAGTATGTGCACACCTACCAGGCAAAGCACAGGTGTCAGTCAAGTTCCTGAAAGTGTAAGGCGAGAAATAATATGTTAGTTGTCTGTACAGTGTTATCAGACTAACAGAAATACATAACCCACATGACATGATACACTGAACTTAGTCAGCAGGGTAATTATAGAGTAATATAGCACACCAGCTGATACAGCAGCCATTTTGTAATTCAAACTAATTAACTGAAGTATTTCCACTTATGTAAGGCTTATGTAACGCTACTGTTAGACTGTTACTAGTCTTAGCATTGCTGCTAGCGCTAGCATTCCTGCTAATGTTAGCACTTCAGTTAGTGTTAGCATTGCTGCTAGCACTAACACTCTTACTGTTAAAACTGAGCGACAATGGCAATAATAAAGCTCATTTGTTACTTTTGTCTCACTGACCGCCAATAAATATCACAGGAATATCACAGTAATATTCTTTTTGTCAGTTAACAACTGCTAAGGCTAGTGTTAGCACTATAGCTAGCGTTAGCATTGTTGCTAACATTAACATTGAAGCTAGCGTTAACACGACTACTAACAGCAAAAGTCATAAAGCACTCTTACTGTTAAAACTAAGCCACAATGGCAATAATAAAGCTCATTTGTTACTTTTGTCTCACTGACCGCCAATAAATATCACAGGAATATCACAGTAATATTCTTTTTGTCAGTTAACAACTGCTAACACTAGTGTTAGCACTATAGCTAACGTTAGCATTGTTGCTAACATTAGCATCGTTGCTAGCATTAGTATTGAAGCTAGCGTTAGCACTGCTGCTAACAGCAAAATGTCATAAACCTATATAAATGATAGTGAAGGTTATTCTTTTTTTTCTTTCTTTATTCTTTGAACTCTTTTAAACTCTGTTGGACTTGATATGTGAGTTTAAATGTCAAACATGTATTTTACCATCATAAAAATAAAACAGTGCAGTACTGAGTGTACTGTACTTACCACACACAGAGAGCAAAGCGGAATGACGACAGTTGGTCCAGTGATGGGTTGAAAACAGATGAGGCGTTCAGGTGGTGCTTGGAAATTTGACCATCAATTTGAACAGCAATAATGAGTATATACATGTCTGTGTGTTAGTCTCTGTATGTGAGAGACATAGAGATAGAGGAAAAAATATACTAGACTAGTGTACAAATTGGTACTTTTTGTATAAGCGAATGAGTGACATACAGAAAAATATGGCAACTGGCATTACATGAGCAAATAAAAAGTATTTCATCTTGAACTGTTATGTGGGTTTTATTTTAAGACTACTTTAAGTTTGTTAGTGGGGAGATAAACTATACAGACTATAAACAGAGACATTAAATGAGATTAGATTAGTTAAACATTAGTTAAAATGTGGGAAAATCAACTACAGACAGGTAGATGCTGTAAGCTTTAATTATCCAGTCAGAAAGGATGATTTTAAAGTCATCAACTGACTCCAACTGCCCAGATCTGAAAAACCTGTGTGCCAATCACAATGCTCTACTAGTTGGCATATACTAACTACTGACCCCTGTCAAATCTGTCTTATTGTACCTATTGAAAAAGTTAATCTTACTACAACTGCTTAGATGCAGCAGACATTTTTAGGTTTAACCTTGGCAGAGTGAGAGAGAGCTCGTTAAGCAGGCAGGTGTGAGCCTGGTTGCTATAGTGACTGCACCCAATGGCTCCATACACACACACAGACATGCACCTCACTTTAGCTGCTTAAAATGAACAGAAAAGTCAGGCGAAACAAATCCTTCCCAAATGAAAAGTATAGGTCGTATTGACGAAATTCTTTCACTGTGAGTGCCAGCAATGTCCAGTCTACTAAATTCTCAGTTTTCATGCCTGTGGAGTTTATTATATGGACGTGGTGACAGTGTAAAGACAGCCTGTACTTCTGATTTTCAAAGGAACTTTCTGAGTCATTTTAACATTGGAGTCTATGGAAGAGTTGGAGGAGGAGGCTGCACATTGGTGAAATTTATGAAAGAACCATAACACCTAGTATAATAGTAAACACATTGGATGAAAGAGGACAGCGATGGCTACGTTTTGAGGGTAAAATCATACCTGTAGAGCAAATGCTGCGGACACAGCAGCAGTTTTTAAAAAAAGATTTTAAGATTAATTTTTTCGCCCTCTCTCACTCTAGCAGTTCAGCTGTCTCACTCTAGCCCCAACATTCCGTCCCATACACACCCATTATAAACTCTGAAACGGCTGAAAAACATCATGAAACTTAAACTGGAACTGAAGAAAAAGTATAACAGATATTGAAAAGATAAATACAAGTTGAAAGGTTGAATGTCTTGGCTTCGTTTTAAAGTTTGAATGGTGGTTCTATGTCAACGTATGTGGAAGTAGTAGGAGTTTAAAATTGAGTAAGGTGAATGAGGATTTGAAGGGTCTCCCCATTGAAATACATGGGAAATTTTTGTTGAAAAAAGTTGAATAATTTAAAAAATATAAATGTTAAAAATGAGAAAAATAGAAGCAGTCGTGTCCAAAAGAAGAGGAATCTAACGGTGTTTGAATGGTTTTTCTAAGTTGAACGGTTTTGAAGGAGTAGGAGTACAAAAAAGCGTGCGGAATAGATAATAATAAAATAGAATAATAAAGATTAGAAGAACAATACTGTGAATGCTTTTACAAGCATTCACACTAATAATAAAGATTAGAAGAACAATACTGTGAATGCTTTTACAAGCATTCACACTAATGATTTTCTGGTGCACTTTTATTTACCTGAATGGAGCTGGCAGTGAGCTGTCAGTGCTGTTAATTAGCACCTGGATAATTGGATGCAAATTACATTGCATCTGTGAATTCACAGCTTTAATCTGACCACAGGGAACTCCACACAATGTTGTATCAGTGTTTCTGTGAAAAGATATATTTATTACCTTGATTGAATATTCACCTGTTTGTTTTTGTCATCCTTTAGTAAGAAATTATGGAGCTTCAATCGCTATCGATGAAAACTCTAAATCTTTTCCTCATATACAGGAGTGTGAAAAAGAAAGTTTTCACAGGAAAGATGACACACACCCTCACTACCTCCATAAAAATTAAGCATGTAAGTAACAGCCAAGTGCTAATAATCAAATGCACCTAATTCACCGATTGTAAGCACAGCTTTATAAACAGACGAGTCGTGGCTGGTTGTTGGTCTGGAGCATTCAGGTGTGTGTTAACAAAATGCCAAGAAGGGAAGCAATGATCTCAGCGAAGCAGTTGTTGCTGTCTCTCACTCTGAACAGGGTTGTAAGGCCATTTCGAAACAATTTCAAGTCCATCATTCCACAGCAAGAAAGATTACTGACAAGTGGAAAACATTCGAGACAGCTGCCAATCTTCCCATCAGTGTGTCCCGGCAAATTCACCCCAAGGTCAAACCACGCAGTGCTCAAAGAAACTTTAAAAACATCCCAGAGCTCAGTCTCAGACTGTCATGGTCCCAGCCCTGTTGTGTTTGTAGCAGCTGGACACAAAAGAGTCACAGCAGCAACTTAACAGGAATCACCGAAGATTCATTTAACGTAGTGATCATCGTCGGAGTGTAGATCGGAATCAGTGGTGCACATGTGTGGATGGATGAACTGGCAAGAGTGTGACACATGATGTGCAAAAAGCAAATTAATACAATCCTCAAAAAATGGACCAAAAAGGATGGTGAGGCACGGAGACGACACAAACACCACCACAGGACCGGAGCAGAGCAGCAGAGGGGGCAGAGACCTCTGCTGCTCTGCTCTAGATTGGCAGGTTTAATGAGCTGTTCTGACAAAACACCCTACCTATCAAGCTGTGCGCACAACTCAAAACGGCCATGTTTCCGGTGTTAATAGTACACGCCTATTATTTGACCCTACCTCGATCCCGTGCGTGCGGGAAAAGGTTTGTATTAAAAGTTTTACTTCTTTATTACAGTTGATAATTGTTTTCCTTAAGCTGTTGTCAATTTGTTAACTTTTCAAGCTAACATGCGTTTTGTATTTTGTGCAAAAATACTCCAATTTTGAGTCTCAATCAAAGTCATATTCCAAGTCTTGATTTAGTGCTTCTAAACTTCTGTAAACTGGCGTACAGCGTAAACCTTCTCAATTAATTTTAGTCCTCCTGCAGTTAGTGGACACCACGCTCCGTTGTTATGTCGAAGAAAGTGATATTGCACCACATACTTGTTAACTGAGTGATAACGTTGTTTAATCGTTTTATTGTCCAGTAATGTCCTTATCAAAGTGTGTACTTCCAATTTAAATAGTACTTTTCAAACACTTTCTGATAAGACCTTTCTTAAAGTCTAATTAAAAAAAATCAGGAGACTAATTTGCCATGAAGTATTTTTGGAAAAACTGTACTCTTATTTTTTTTAATTATTCAAAAAATAATGTTTGATTAAAAGCAAATGGCCAGGTGTTCTGCATTTCCAGCCATCTCCTTAAACTCCACCCAGGAAACTCCCGCCACACAAAAACACCACATGCACACAGACCAAGCCCACACGAAGGACCGCCCGGATATATATGTATATTGGTGCTGTCAGCGTTAATCTCGTTATAATGACGTTAACGCCATAACCACATTAACGTGGCAAATCTCCATTAGCGAGTTAGTGCGGATTGCCCCGTGTGTGGTTGTCCCATCATTATGCACCATCCCATCAACGGTCACCAAATTTAATCAAACTTAATTAAACATCTTTGCATTTGCTGTGATGCATCAGTACAACGAAAGAAAGCATTCATCCTCTATTCAAATGTCTCAGTAAATCTCCCCATTTCAAAGAGTATGTTGGCTCTTTCCTGGAATGCTTTTAATGTGAAACATCAGCAGGACGCCGTTTATAGATGACAACTTAATATAGATAAAAATAGCAATAAAGCAGAAGTAAGTCAAAGTCGTTATTCGTGTAAATCTGTTTAAAGGGTTTCACAGAAATGCTAAAGGAAAAGTGGGGCTTTTCTTTTTTCACCCTCCAGCTTGTATCTTATGTAATAATTTAATATTGTTGCACATTTCTCTCCATTAGTGACCTTCTTGGTGCTGTCAGGCAATTTAATAAACGTAAAGATAATTCACTTTGAGTATACATCCATCCATTTTCTCTACCACTTATATATAGTAAAATATTAAAAGGAGCTTTTCATAGTCATGTTTAAGTAGAACTAGAAGATGTTAAGGACCACATTACTGTGCAGCGCATGTTTAGAGCTATTTCATAGGTGCATAAGTCCTAAAATAGTAACGGACTGTGTAAATCTTAAGTTTAGTAACTGCGCTTTATCATTTGAATGATGTGCTTATATCTGCTCTTTTGTTGCTCTTAAACCTTTTAAAAGCATCATGGCTGTAGAAACATGTATTTCATGCTTTAAGACTGCATCCTAGCAATAGATAAAATAATATATAGTATATGCAGAAGGAAAAGAGGAAGAGCACAGAGAGGATTCACAGATGTAGCAAGGGAGGGTTGGTATGACAGAGGAGGATGATCTGTGGTGGCGACCCCTAAATGGAGCAGCTGAAAGAAGAAGACCGGATCAGATCTACCTGAGCCCTGATGATGGGACAGACATTCAGATTTCCTTCCAGGCTTTAAATGGAATGCATTTATGCATACTAATGAAGCACTCAAAGCCTTTTTACATTTCAGCTGCAGTCATTATTTTAATATTAAAATGTGTCTCTGTTGCTGGACAGTCTCAGTGTCAGCGGCCATGTTCACTTTTTACCCAAATCGGGCCGTAAAGAGCGCAGAAGTCTTTTTAACTTTTCAAACTAATGTCGTGGCTCTTTAGTTGACTGGCAAAGTCATCTTCAGCCTGTTTCTAACTGAGCTTTTGTTGGGCGGGGACCTGATTTATTTATTTTTTTCAACGTAAACTCATTTTATCATTCAGATCTTGTCTTTGTGACTCTTTAATTTGCCCCTTCGAATGAGAAACGTATCAATCAAGCCTGACAAACTCTGTTTTCAATCTGTGCGCCTGTTTATCGCATACATCATCCATCCCTCTTCATCAGGCTGTGGTGACTCCATCATGCCGCAGACTAATCCTCTCTCTCCTCCAATCCGCTCTGGATTAACTTTAAAACTTTTCTGCGCTGATTACGCTTTGACTTTGATTGTCTTTTGATTTGAGTGACACTGATAAATACGAAAAGTTTGCCCCTGAAAATTAACATTCACCAAAATTATAGAGTCTCGTTAAATTTAATTTTTGTGATTTTTGACTTTGCAGTTCAGGTGTTCTTTGTCTAGCTATAAAAGTTACTTTTTATAATTACACAATTTGTCATTTTCCCTGCAAGTAAGTAAGGGGAATTTGAAAATCTGTGCTTTGAATGTGAAAGCTGTGGGTGTCTGAGGTGCTGACAGAAGTACAGACGAAGAGAAGGAAGAATAAATATCGGGACTGTAGCAACTCAAAAGGAAGAAGCAGCATAAAAAGCCATTAAAGTCAGTTATCGTTTAGTGAAAATGCCATTTCCTATCATCATACATTACAGTGCATGGATTATCTACACCTGAACATTTTATTTATCGAAACTGGGCTTTAGTGTGCAGCTGTAACAGTTTCCACTTTTCTAGTTTCGGGATTTTCCACCAGGTTTTGGAATCTAGCAGCAGAGATTTCACTCCCAGCCAGCCCAAAGAGCATTAGTGAGGTGCACCACTGATGTTGTGTAATACGTCTGGCTCTTGGTCAGGATTTCACTCTGGATGAGTAAAGGTGTTGGCTGAGGTGAGGTTCATATGGATCTGGCTTTGTGCATGAGAGTGCTGTCATATTAAAACAGGAAAGGTTCAGACACAAAGTTGGAAGCACACGGTTGATGTAGCATTAAAATCTGTTGAACCCAGACCAAGAAAATCCCACAAAAAACTAAAATTAAATGAAAGTGCAGTCCTTTCATTTCAGCTTCCTGTGGGGATCTGCAGATTCAAAAGTAACAGACGCCTTTGTCTGATGTCTCCTAGTTTAGTTTATCTTCAACTGATTTTCAGTCCTTTTATGTGAAGTTTTAAACTGGCGAAATGTTGCGGCTTATATAAAGTGTCAAATGAATACAGATTTAGTGTCCAGCATCATGAACTGAGCTCAGCGTGTCTGACAGCTGTGTTTATCAGTGCCAAAAACTCTGTTTTCTGCACCGGCAGCTGACATTTCTGGCATTCAGCAGGCTGACAGAGGTCAGATTACATGATGCTCTTTTAATTCCAACGAGACACATGAGAGCCATAGATGCTGAGGAACTGAAAGCACATCAACAGTCAGCGTTCCAAGAAATAATCAGTTATCGCTTTAAGTACCACCCACACGACAGCCGAGCCAAAGAGCGAAACACTAAACACCAGCTGAGTCCGCGCTCGTGTTTGTCTCGCCTGTTGCAGTTCCTGCATTCTTTATGGGAGACCGTCCTGGCTACATGCTATCAGGCTCAGCCAGAGAACGCTGTAATGTGTACTCAGTGGAAATATTCTGCCAATTTACAGCTCCATAGTTGTATTCTTGGACTCCGCTAGAGTAGCTTTGCATGATTCACTGTTCAAACTAATCCAAGGTTTTGTTACACTGGGCTTCTTACACTCACTGTAAAATCAGTCCTGCTTTTAAAGCCTTGTTGTTGTTGTTGTAAAGGTCAGACTGTTGGGCAGAAAAAATTACCAACATCATTTCATCAGGTAAAGATGTTAATCACTTCCAGAGTGAATTAAAATCCACAGAGATGAGAAGCTGTCAACGGCTCTCAAGATAGAAATGTTGTGACTTCTAATCAAGAAATAGTGAGAAATAATCATCAGATAAGACCTTAATTTTATGTGACTGTGAACTGTGATTTGAAATAGACGTCTGTACCAAATACAGGAGGTCCTCAGTCTTTCCTGCACCCCCCTGCTTATCACGCAAATGGTTCAGTCCGCACAGGTGTAACCACCATTAAAGAAAACCGGTGCAAATATAAAATAAAGAGGAAGCAGACGATTAAGATTCATTTAAGAGGTTTTTTAGTTCAGTTTCTAGTTCTTTGTGTCGGCTGAACCAGCTTAACATGCTTTGAACTTGACACCTGCAGCTGACATTGGACCGTCGGAAACATCCACAGACATGCAGAAACTCCTGTGAGGCATACGTGTGCGTACTCCACCCTCCCATACTCAGGACTGAAGTCAAGGTGAGCCCAGAGGATTTTTTTAACTAAAATACCGTCACATCTTCAAGGCATCTGTCCTGTCTGAAGTGTTAGGCAGCAGTGCACAAAAATAAACACGTAAACATGAAGAGATAAAAAATGCACTGAATGTATTATTTTTATTAGACACAACCTCTGGATGTCACCCTGTGGGAGCTGCTGCTGAGACTCCACAGGCTTTCTGTGAGGTTGGGGTCAAAGCTCACTGCTCTGGCAACCTTTCTGATGCTCCACCCTGTCTCCTTTATCCCTGTGGCATGATCCCACTCAGGTTGCCCCAGTCGTGGTATTTTACAGATTCCTCCAAACCTGTGCTGCCTCTTTAGAGGGCTGGGTGTGTCTGATGGAAGAGTGGTCATTTGGGATTAGCTGGATAATGGCTTTGTGACTTCTTCCCCAGAATTGTGTTCAAGACACAGGACTACACACAAAGTCTATCTCATTTGCTGTTTGCTGTCAAACTGGTGACAAAAAGATTTTATTTATTTATGTATTGTCTTATTGTATTTGAGGTACAAGAATTGGATTATGTGGCCAAAACTTAAATAAAATTGATAAACGTCCATTGATGTGTAAGTTTAAAGGCACAGAACAGGAAAACGGTCCTGCAGTAGTTTGCTGTTGTGTAGTTGCACTCGGTCAGAGTGGTTCAAATAATGCAGGTTTGTGGACTGAAGTGTTTCGTTTGTCAGATTGTAGACAGGGATGCACCAATATTCAGATGGGATCGTGTCTGATCTTGGCTCTAACGTGTGGATCAGATGTGTGTCTGCAGCAGTTCGCGGCATGCTAGTGAGAGAAAGCTAGCAGCAAGGGTTCACTTGCTGCTCCAGTGTTTTGGAAGTATTTCACTCCTGCTGTGCCAGCTTTTCTTTGTGTGTCTGTAGCAGTTTTCCAGTAGTCAGGTGATTCAACATGACTGGAAAGATCAGACATGACGACGCTTTCCTTGTCTGCTTCTCGCTGTCTTGTGTTTGTTGGCTCTCAGTCGCATTATGTTGAGTGTAACACCTGTTAGAAAGCTTTTATTTCCCTTACAGTAACATAATGTGTTGTCATCAAATTCATTTTATTTAGTCATTTATTATTTTGCTATAGTGAACGGTACATTTTTATTTTTGATATATTTGTAAAAGAAAATATAATAAAGTCGGTAAAGTAATGTTTAGGTCATGCCTGATGTTGCTTTATGCATGACTGGCAATTTCTTTCTCACAGTGAGGAATGGAGCTGATTGATCTAGCACTGATATCTGATCAGTATTCAGTATCAGCACATGCCCGAAACCGAGGTACTGGTACTGTGTCAGAACTGGGAAAGTTCAGTCAGTACGTTTCTGCACAGCCACAATATTTCGACACAACTCGAGTTGTGTGATCTTATTGGCAGCATCTTCATTCATAGAGTGCAGCATTTCTGTGCACACACATTTCATTTACCAGATGCATAAAGATTATCTCTGAAACTTTTGCCACATTTTATTGATTAGCCTGCTGCGTTACTGTCCTGAACTAAGTGCAACTTTGCATTTGTGTAGCTACGACTTTTGATGCGTTCAAGTGTAAAATTGCATCTTCTGCTCAGTTACAGTCAGTGCTTGTCATATTCTGTCCCTTTTTAATAAACACAGTTTTGCAGCCATGACTTTAATTAACTCTACAGCTTGAACTTGTAAACACTGGGTAACGTGACAAGATGACAGTTCTAACGAAAATAACATTTTTCTACTCAAAGTTTTAACAAGATATGTTTATCAGGGAAGCAGAGCAGAATCATGCATGCACTGGTAACAGCAAAGATGTGTCCTGCATGCATCCTAAATGCCACACTAAATGTACAGGGTGGGCCATTTATATGGATACACTGTAATAACATGGGAATGGTTGGTGATATTAAAGTCCTGTTTGTGGCACATTAGTATATGTGAGGGGGCAAACTCCTCAAGATGGGTGGTGACTGGTGGCCATTTAGAAGTCGGCCATCTTGAATACAACTTTTGTTTTTTCAATAGGAAGAGGGTCATGTGACACATCAAACTTATTGGTAATGTCACAAGAAAAACAATGGTGTGCTTGGTTTCAACGTAACTTTATTCTTTCATGAGTTATTTACAAGTTTCTGACCACTTATAAAATGTGTTCAATGTGCTGCTCATTGTGTTGGATTGTCAATGCAACCCTCTTCTCCCACTCTTCACACACTGATAGCAACACCGCAGGAGAAATGCCAGCACAGGCATCCAGTATCCGTAGTTTCAGGTGCTGCACATCTCGTATCTTCACACCATAGACAATTGCCTTCAGATGACCCCAAAGATAAAAGTCTAAGGGGGTCAGATCGGGAGACCTTGGGGGCCGTTCAACTGGCCCACGATGACCAATCCACTTTCCAGGAAACTGTTCATCTAGGAATGCTCGGACCTGGCACCCATAATGTGGTGGTGCACCATCTTGCTGGAAAAACTCAGGGAACGTGCCAGCTTCAGTGCATAAAGAGGGAAACACATCATCATGTAGCAATTTCAAATATCCAGTGGCCTTGAGGTTTCCATTGACGAAGAATGGACCCACTATCGTTGTACCCCATATACCACACCAAACCATCACTTTTGTTGTTCCAACAGTCTTGGAGGGATCCATCCAATGTGGGTTAGTGTCAGACCAATAGCGGTGGTTTTGTTAACTTCACTATTCACATAAAAGTTTGCCTCATCACTGAACAAAATCTTCTGCGTGAACTGAGGGTCCTGTTCCAATTTGTTTTGCCCATTCTGCAAATTCTGTGCGCCGATCTGGGTCATCCTCGTTGAGATGCTGCAGTAGCTGGAGTTTGTAAGGGTGCCATTTGTGAGTAGCTAATATCCGCTGAAGGGATGTTCGACTAATGCCACTCTCCAGTGACATGCGGCGAGTGCTACGCTGTGGGCTCTTGCTGAATGAAGCTAGGACAGCCACTGATGTTTCTTCATTAGTGACAGTTTTCTTGCATCCACATTTTGGCAAATCCAACACTGAACCAGTTTCACGAAACTTAGCAAGCAGTTTGCTAACTGTAGCATGGGAGATGGGTGGTCTCGTAGGGTGTCTTGCATTGAAATCTGCTGCAATGACCCGGTTACTGCGTTCACCAGATATCAACACAATTTCGATCCGCTCCTCACGTGTTAACCTCTTCGACATGTCAATGGCTGTGAACAAAGAGAAACTTGTAAATAACTCATGAAAGAATAAAGTTACGTTGAAACCAAGCACACCATTGTTTTTCTTGTGACATTACCAATAAGTTTGATGTGTCACATGGCCCTCTTCCTATTGAAAAAACAAAAGTTGTATCCAAGATGGCCGACTTCTAAATGGCCACCATGGTCACCACCATCTTGAGGAGTTTGCCCCTCACATATACTAATGTGCCACAAACAGGACTTTAATATCACCAACCATTCCCATGTTATTACGGTGTATCCATATAAATGGCCCACCCTGTACTTAAAGAGAGAAATGTTGTAATATAAGTACATAATAGGCTCAAAGTGAGAACAGTGCTGAAGATGATCCCAGATGATTGGATGAATATGAAGTTCTCGAGCTGTGCGATACGCTGTTGTTTCCCTCTTAGGTAAATATAAAGGAGTTTCTGAAATGCGACAGACGCAGTGCTGCGTGCCATTCTGAAGATGTTTTAGTTGAAGGCGATGCATTATGGAATATCACCATGTGTCTTAAATGCTGGATTTAGTGCAAATGATCATAATTAAGCTTACAGTTATTAGCTGTTGATTGACAGTCTTAGCGTGGGCACATTTGTCACATCCTTTGCTCCTTCTGTTGCATTTTTGCTTCATCTGCTTGGATTCAGAGCGCTGAATTCCCTCTCCACGGGTTGGTTAAAGACTCGGGCACAGTTGTGTTTTTCTCTCTCTTTCTCTGAGAGAGACATTAACACTCAGACAGACCTTGATACATGTTTTTAAGCAGAGTTAAATTTTTGTGGATCAGAGAGAAATTGTCTCTGGGGTCTCAGACAAATTACTTGAGATCACAGGGCTGTGAAATAACGCAAGCTTTTTTTATATTGATATCACTCTCTGTTTTCACCCGAGTCCAAATGAGTTGAGTTTGCCTCCTGTGAGACCCTCCAAAAATATACTGAAAGATGTGGAAGTTTCATTCAGCTGAATATTTAAAAATGTGTTATTAATAAAGTTAACCTCGTAGGGAAGGACGAGACTTTTACCAGATTGATGTAAGATCATGTGGGTCAACCTCCAGTTATTATATATTTAATCACCGTTCTTACTGAAAAGCATAGTGTTTTTACTAAAAAAAAAAGTGTAGTTTTTTTGTTTTTTTGGGGGGGGGGGGGTTAAGCCCACTTGTTGTCGTGAATAGAGTTGTTTTCCTTTAAATGCACCACAAGGACGAAGGTCCTGGGCTAGATGCATGTTCCTACCATCATGTGTAGTCTTGAAGACTGGCTAGTGACCAAAATGAGAAGATTGCAGATACAAGCAGCAGAAATAAACTTTCCCCAAATGATGTCTGGGCTCACATTAGAAATAGGGTGAGGAACTGAGTTTTTTGGGGTAGACTCGGGGCTGCTAGCCCCACACCGAAAGGAGCCAACAGAGGAGATTCTGAACAGGTTTGTCCTGGGCGCCTCTTAGGTGACGTGTTTTAGGCATGTCTTAGGAGGTCCCGCAGCACACCCAGGAAACACTGGGGAGATTACATTTCTGGAAGGCTGGCTGTGTCTTTATTTCAGTTGTTTTTATGGGGGTCAAAATGACCCGACTGGATTTCATTATATGATCACATCACAAATTTCTGAAATCTAATTGCCTGGATCAAAGAATGGTTAAAATAACTTTAGGTAAGGATGTGGATTTTATTTGGGATAAAAGCTGCAGAGTGTATTAAACAATAGTTTGGATTGTTTTTATAATAATAGTCTATTTTTCCTTTGAGGACATTAATTCCATAACTAATAATGCCTTAGGAAGAAATGAGTTTTTCTATTATTATTTTGCTGTTACGATTGTGTTTGACAGCAGATCAGTCTTCGGTCAGTCGTCCATGTATATTAAATATGTGGATACGTTTGGCGTCATTAAAGACGCTTTGTTTTCTCTGTTGCTTTTGGGCTGCATGCTGTTAACGTTTATTCTTAGAAGAGGATGTTTTTGTGTTTGAAGTGCATTTGTTCTGCTCTAGAAAAGGTATAAAGTTTTCTTTGTTTTAAAGGTCTTAACAAGCATAAAATTTGATTTGAAAAAGTGTGCAGAATAACCCTGAGCAGGGCTTAACTTTAAAGCTGTGTGACTCTGATGAGCGGTCACAGAGGTCTGATGTGTGTCTGATCAAGAGTGCTGTTTTTGTCCCGGGATGCCTCGGAGTCTGAAAATATGCTTGAGGAAAAATCTAAAAGGGGAAAAAAACAGAATATAAACCAAAAGTAACCCTGCATCTGTCGTCTGGCAGTCTTCTTGGCTCGTCTGCATGCATGGCACCGACTCTCTTTGAATCCCGTATAGTTTTAAACTCCATGACAAACAAGGGGACAACCTTGCCTTGATAATTTCTTTCAGGACGCATTAGTGGGCTGATTTTAATATTTATGCTCCATGGAGCTGAAAAGGAGATAGTCAGGGATTTAAGATCAGGAAATGAATAAATCCCTTTGGAAAACATCAGTAGGTGAACTGTGAGCCGAGGCTCCCTGCAACAAAAACATCCCGTCGTGGAGAAATATGTGCTTTGTGTGTTTTTGCTGTCACATTAATCTCACTGTCCTTAAGAGGCGATTTTTGAGTTCAAGTAGAAAAGGTGTTATTTTTTTCCTTCTCCTTTCAGTTTTTTTGCCAGATTTTGTTGCTGTTGATTAATCTGTGATCCATTATGCTCATTCTCTGCTTACAAAACGAGCAAAGCAAACCAGTCATCAGAAAACGATGCATTTGTGAGATCTGTATTTTCCTGGAGTTACAGAATGTCCCATCTGGCTTGTAAATACTCTCATATAGCTCTGATTGAATAAATATAATAAAATAACATAACATATAATATATAGAACCACAAATGAGTGTTTTTCTAGTGCCAGACCCAGACCTGGATAACTGACGAGGGCTGTGTCAGGAAAGAATGGGACTGATCATGTAGGGATGTAAAGGGAGAGAGCTGGCTTCTCTGCACCGACTCGCTGCTAATCCAGAATTTCATTTCAAATCTTTCTCCTCATATAAATGATCCTGAATAATCAATTATCTTAAAGACCTCATAGGACCGTATCACCCCAACAGAGGACTTCACTCTCAGACTGCTGGTTTAGTCGTGGTTCCTACAGTATGTCAAATTAAAATGGGTCAAAATGGAGTTTTACTGGTAGGCGGGTCTTCTGATTGTTGGGATTTTCTCTGTATGATTTTAGGGTCCACACCCTGCAGTCTAAAGCACCTTGGGATCACTGTTGTTGTCATTTGCACTATATTAAAAAAATGATAAATGCGATTTGATGAAGGGATATATTCTCCCTCTCTCTCTCTAACACACACTCACAGTGAATATAACATATTTGTATATTCAGGACTGTGCAAAAGTTTTAGGCAGGTGTGAAAAATGCTGTAAACAAAGAATGCTTTCAGAAATATAAATGATTGTTTATTGGCCCCAAATGTACAAGACAAACTGGAAGTGATGGTCCAGCCCCCACAGAGCCCTGATCTCAACATCATGGAGTGTGTCTGGGATTACATGAAGAGACAGAAGGATGTGAGGAAGCCTGCATCCACAGGAGATCTGTGCTTAGTGCTCTGAGATGTTTGGAACAACCTACCAGCCGAGTTCCTTCAAAAAGTGTGTGCAAGTGGACCTTAATGTACCTTCATAGCAGTGGATAGTGTAGTGATAAGACTACACACCTTTGGAGCAGGAGGTGCAAGTTTGATTCCCACTAAAACTTTTGCACAGTAGTGTAGCTGTTAAATGTCTCAGTGCCCTGTGTGATAAACAGTGACTTTAAACTATTACCTGCTAAGGGCAGCTGCAGGTTATTATTCTCTAAAGCTTTATTAGTACAGGCGACCCCTGTAACACGGGAACAATGTTTTCACATTGTTTTGGGTAAAAGGGTAAAAATATCAATTATAGCTGCTGCCACTTTTTGTTATGATGAGTGGAGGAAAATTGTGCATGTATTTGCAGCTGTTACCACATAATTCATTTTAGAGCAGCAGTGTAATGTGCTTAACAGCTCATCGTTTTATTTTTGTTCTCAGCTGCTCAAGTTCTGATAATCATAGTAAATTGTTAAAGTTTTGAAATTAAGTTTTAAAGTTGGTTGTGGGGGAAGCAAAGAAAATGATGGCAGATTTGCTGAAAAAGATGTATTTGCACTAATTACAGTGTTGAAGTTTCTCCAGTTTGACAAAGGGGAGAAAAAGACGGAGAGCTTTGCAGAAAGAGCTCTGAAGCAAAATACCGGCTAGGATGGAGACGGTAATCGCAGTGTTTTACCTATCATTGCTTCAGTGCTGGTGAATTGAAGATTGCATTACTCAAGCTGATAACAATTTGCTATGTTGGTGTAATAAAAGCTGTTGATGGGGAAAAAGCCTGTCCCAGACAGAGCTCTGTGCTTATCGTGTACGACTCCAGCCAAACACGGAAAGTACGGAGGAACTGGCCTGACCTCGTACTTCTTTTGGCTCTACAATTACAATGATGGTACGGCTTAGTGCACAAGTGTTCCAGACATGAAACACTCGCAATTAAACTCAATTTTCATCTGGAGTCAACTTGAGGGAAATCTGGGAGCCACTGGCTAGCTGCTGTTAGGCTTCCTGGTTAATTTTCTGGGTCTTCAGGTGTAGCCGGCGGATACCTGGGTCAATATTTCTTGTCCCATCACTGAACGCAGAAATAGATAAGTTCACATGAAAAAGCTAACAAAAAGCTAAATCGTCCACAGATAAACACTAATGGTTTATAATTTAGACACATATTTATCAAATTTTCCTTCTTTTGCTCGGGACAGTTACTCTGTACCTGCAGCCAGTGGCAACCTGTTCTAATAGGAGTGCCAGCAGATCTAAGACTACAGGAAAGAAACTAAAGTCTTCTTGGCCTTAGGTCTGTCCCAGACGATTAGACGACTATTAGAAAATAAGCTTTATACATGTAATCTTACACGATGCATCACGATATCCGAGAGGCCTCCCAGATGCAGTTTTTGCATTTTTCACAGTTTTCGACGTCCAGACAGAAAATCGTGCATGTTCCGGTTTCTTTCATGAATCTTTCACTTCTGTGAGCTTCAACAACAGGAACACAGACATACCCACCAGCCAGTAAGGTTTCTGCTGCTGCTTAGCTGCATACACCTGTGAAGATGACGAAGCAAAAATGCAATGATGACTCGACTGTTAAATTAACTAGACAGCGAGCATCACACACGCTGCTTTGGTTGTCGGTTTACATTCTTTGCCTCCTTTCCAGTGACATCACACTCATCCTGAAAGACAACAAGCGTGACTGGTACTGGCTCCAAAAAGACGAGTTTGTTTGTTTGTTTGTTTGTTTGTTTGTTTGTTTGTTTAGTCAAAGCTTAACGTAAATTAAACTTCTGATCAGGATTTGAGTTGCAGATTTGTCATATTTAATGCTTTGGGTTTCTTTTTCACTTAGAAAGTCGCTGCCAGCTTGACATCTTTACCATGAATACCAACATAAATACACTTTATATATCGAGAAACTATGAAACCATCCAGTACAAGTTCTCCAACTCTTGGCATCAATCTTCTTCTCTGCTCATCTGTATGCTTCGTATGTCCTGAACACCAAAATCTGGCTTCACCATTTAAGTCTCAGCCTATGAGGAGGGTGACAGCACAAAATGGTGTTTTTTGTCATATTGATTACTTTTTTTTAAAAGTACCATCTGTTTATTTAAAAAATCCATCTTATTTTATGGACATCTTCCAGGTTCAGTCAAACCGTGCATAATTTAGACCAGCATCTGAGAATTTAATGCATCTGTCTGTGTCTACAGTCGTGACTGTTTCCTGCCGGAGTTCATTTGCACCCTCTTTCCTAACATAGTGTCCTCTAAAGGTGCAAGCGAGACTTGATTCAGGGTGACAAAGTTGTAAATAACTCGAGGCCTTCTTCATGCGTGCCCCAGCTTCCTGCCTAATTAAGAAAGCGGAACATCTCTGTAATGTTTGAGCATGCAGGGGACAGAGTATTTGTTATTTCCACTGAAGAAAACATGGACTGGTTACGCATCTTATGGAAACCTCCCTGTTTCCTAGACCGACAGCTTCCTCTAAACGCTGTCAAACTGCTGTGGAAAATGTCACAGGCGGGCAAATGTCGATATACTCACTACAACTCCAGGGGAGGTGGTAACGGTGTTCTGACGGGGGCAAGGAGAAAAATGTGTTATGTAGCACTAGCTGTAAATTTTCCTTAATTGCCCTCCTGAGACACGCAGCCGAGACTCCACAGGCTAAATGTGACGGTTAGTTACACAGATGTACCTGTCTCAACACTCTCTGTAGTATAGCACCCACTGTAGACGAGCTACAGTCGGCAAGAAAGATGATGGGCTTGTGGTTTTGTAGTTGTTAATATTCCTTAATTACGCTCCCGAGACATGCAGCCTGGACGCTGTAGGCCAACGGAGTGCTGGAACCTGCTTTCCAGTGTGTTGCTGATGGTCAGTGGTGATTCTCAGCATCCTGGCTTAACCTCCTAGAATCCAGGAAGGCCTCTGTATTCATGCACAGCCATAAACTATCCACTTGTGCAGCTCTTTTCAGGTCTTTGACAGCTTGTTAGTAGGCCATCACTCACAGGCTCACAGACTAGGGATGCCTTTACTAATTTACTAGCTGAAGAGTCTAAAGGCACTCATAAAACACTAAATATTAAGCAGGCTCTGAAGGAAGAAGTTACACATCGTCCTTAGAAAAAGTGTGTGTGTTTATGAGCATTTGAAACCATCTGATTCTTAAATAATCCCATAAATTTGTAAATGCACTTGAACTCTGTCACTTTGTGCTGTGTTTATCACACAGATGACGTCAGATCAGCTTGCCAAATGCTGATGATCTTAGCAGCGCTTGCACCTTGCAGGTTGACGTGCAGTGTGCCGTGTGGCTATGTGTTGCACCAGCAGTTTATTTTGACACAGCTTTTATACAGCTGCTCCAAATCTGCTGACATCTGTCCCACAGAGAGTCCTGCTGTCTGCTGTCCAGTGACCATGTAACACCTGACAGTTGATTGGTGTTGTACATGAATTAATGAGTATTTATTTTAGTCTATGCCAGTGGGTTAAACAACTCGTACAAACTCTCCACAACCGACTTAAACCAGTCAGGCGTGGGTTTTCCATCCGTGCTGCATCATCTACAACTGCAGCGTAACATAGCTTCTTGCACTCATCAGCCTCTACCACGGTGTCTTCCTGGGGGTGTGCTTGATGATTTAAATGAGACCGACTGAGGATGAGATCGTCACTTTGCTGGCAGGATGAAAGGAAAGAAAGGACAACGGTGCCTCTTGGCTAACTCCCAAATGGCGTCTGGCGAATGTGTATTTAGTGTTGTTGGTTTTGCAGCCCACCAGGGTGTGGTTTTGTTGTTGTTGTTGTTATTGTTTTATTTATAGTGTTGCTGGACTCAGGCAGAGGAAGCTTCCTTTTATTAGGAGAAACAGCTTAATGGTTAAATTTGTGGTTCCTTTTGGAAGCACATACAGCTGTCAGAACTCTTAAATGAAGATATTAACATGCAGCCTTCAGAATTTTATGACAAAAGAAATACCATCTATAGCTCCAAAAAGGTCATTTTTACATGTTATCTTACACAGCACTCTTCTGAAACATAATGAAAAGAAAAGGACAAAGTAGAACATAATTAGTAATACAGTCGTGAATAATAATGAAGTGGTTAACTAAGTAATACAGGTGCAGTGAAGTGTTTTGTTGCCCCAATTTAACATAGAAATTAAATAGAAATAAAAGTGAAGGCAAAACATTTCCTTCATTTTAACTGTAAAATTGTTCATGTTGAAATTTATTGGAAATTTTAGCTCCACCTGTGACTGGAGCAGCACGAATGAACTAAATGTGTTTCTGTAAGTGTATTTTGGCTGTAAGCCGTGAGTGAGTTTGTGTTTTTCTGCCTGCTGTATACCCAAAGAGGGAGCTGGTGTGAGACTTATAGATGAGGGGAAGTGTGCTCATCCAGCAGGCGGGGATGCATTGGACGGAATGAGGGAAGCTGTGTGGAAGTGCAAATAAGCTCTGCACAAACATATTGCTGCGACTGTAATTGTAAACCCACTCTCTCTCCTGTGTGTATATAGATGCCAGATCCAGTGTGAGCATCAGGCTGCCTGAAAACGACTTGTTCTAAAGTAACAACCCAAACGGATTTGGCTGAAATATGGTAGCTGAATACCAACTGGCCCACAGGCCACTTAGTTTTTGGAGGCTGCTCCTGGACTGGGATTTCTGCCACTGGTGAAGATCAGTATTCATCCATGTCAGTTACAGGTTTACATGCCACACTGAACGGCTGCTACACTGCATTGCATTCATCGGTGGTTTAATCAAACCTAGAAGAAACATAACAGACAGAAACTATGACGGAGGTGCTTATTGCTGGTGAATGTTTGAAATCCGTTCTATGGTTTCTATATCTACCTCCTGCACACTGTAGGTTTGACCTTTGTCTATTGTTTTTTTTAGTAACTTGCTCCAGTCTGCTGTATCTGATACAGACACGAGCAGCACATCTCTCATTACACATCACATTTTCCCGAGGTGGTCCCCCTGCAGAGGCTTACAGCTGATGTTATGATGTCATGCTGCGCCCGGTATTCCAATTAGAGGAGACGGTTCGTTTGCTTCAGGTCTGTTAAAGGAATGTTTTCAAGTCCTTCTGACAGATCACTTGTGGAGTAAGTTTTTTGTCCTCAGCTGACTCTAACCTGGATATGTTACCAATCAGTCTGGATGCTTTTTAACTCGTTGACATTCTTCTAGCAACCACCTACCCTCTGACAGCTCACAGGCAGACACTACTGGTGATTTTTACCATAAACACCATCAATGCTGCTAAAAAAAGAGTAAGGGTAATTAGAACCAGCTTCATATTCTTGACTTTTTTCAATATGAGAACTTCTAATATAATCAAGGACTTCCACTGTCTTTACTCTTGGTTTCATATGAATGAACGAAGGCCTTTTCTTGTCTATCATGTAGAAATGTCAATTTTGTGGGGTGAACCCATTTCTATTAGCAGTTTTCATATATAATTCATCTTATACAAATGTGTACATTTCTGCGGGGGGCAGCCTGATCTGATGAAATACTTCTTTTTTTTTTCTGAAATATTATATAACTATGAAACTTCTCCAGAAGTCGTTTCTCTAAAATTTTAAGGTTAAATGTATAAATGAGGCATAATTTCATATAATATGAGTTATATGTTCTATAGATGTCATGTGTTAGCGATGCAACATGACCTAAAATCTCAAACTTGACCAGTGCATTAAAGAAAGGTTTTGCTCTAAGATGCATTGAGCTCATGTTGACGTTTTAATTTGAAGTTTTCCAGGTAAAGAAAGTTTTAAAGTGCTCACAATCACACTGCAGCCATGAACTCTTTAGACGTCACTCTGACGGGTGTGTGAGAGCCCAACACAGTCTGATCAGACATTAAAAGTTGTGTAAGCAGCCGGCTCCTTGTTAAATGATGTCCTATTGTGAGACATTGATATTATGTGAGAATACAGCTGACGTGGACCAGCTGCTGCCCGGGCACCAGGTGAGAGAGGACTGCTTTGAGCCACATCATGATCTAATTTGTGTGTGAAAGTGGTTTTTGTAAAGTGTTCAATTTAAGGTTTTGAGCAATAAGGAAATACAACTCCAATGATTTGCAAAGGTCACAAACCCAAACTTCATTCTCAGTAGAATGTTTAAACTGAGAGATTTAATTACTTCATGAAAAATATTACATCTCAAACAAGGCTGGAGAACTAAGTCTACTAAAAGGAAACAATGTGCAACTTTTAGATTCACGATTCTCAGCATAAAATTATTAAAATTGTACATAATGTCATCAAAAGACTCTGAGAATCTGTAGAAATGTCTGTGTGCAAGGAACAAGGCTGAAAGTCTGTGCTGGATGTCCTTGATGTTCAGGCCCTCAGGCAACAGTGCATTAAAACCCGACATGACTTTATCATGGAAATCAGTGCACCGACTCTGTGTCAGTACACTGCTCACTGTGACATCCACAAATGCAGGTTAAAGCTCGTCATGCAGAGAAGGCAGCAACATGAACCAGAAACACTGCTGGCTCCTCTGGACCAAAGCTGATTTAAAACGGACTGAGGCAAAGTGGGACACTGTTCTGTGAGCCGACGAACTGAAATTTGAAATTCTTTCTTGAGAGATGAGGGACCATTCAGCTCGTTATCAGCAGTCAGTTTAAAAGCCTGCACAGTGTTGGAGTGCTTCAGTGTCAGAGCACCATCAGTGCTGAAAGTTATATACAGGTTTTACAGCAACGTAAGCATCCATCCAGAGGTCTCTTTCGGAGAAGGCCTTGAATATTTCAGCAAGTCGATGCTAAACTGCATACTGCACCACCTGAAAAAGCTCCACAGTAGAAGAGCCCGGGTGCTGAACTGGCCTCCCTGACGTCCAGGCGTTTCAACAGTTTAAAAGATTTGACACATTGTAAAATGAAAAGTATAAAAATGGAGACTTGGGACCGTCGAGCCGCTAGAATCCTCCTTCAGACAAGAACACGGCAGCATTTATAGCCTAAAACTCAAGCAGCCTCTTTGCTCAATTATCTGAGATTTATGTGTTTAAAAGAAGATGTGCATGCTACACAGCGGTTAACGTGGTCCTCTCCCAGTTGAGACTTGTTGCTGCCATCAAATTCAAAAATGTGTTGTTATTTACGTTTTAGATTCCCAACTTTTAAGCAGACGCAGACAGAGTTCATCCCCATAATAGAGGGACGAGCCCTCCCTAAACATGTTCCCTCATTGGTCTTTTCAGCAGAATATACCAACTCGTTAGGAGGAGCTCTGGGGAGAGTGGAGGCCACGCTGAAAGTGTCACTGTTTTCATTACCTCTGTGACTTTGCTCATCTTACATTTTGACCAGACCAGACTCTGTTTGCCCTTTTTATTTATCTCACACACTCCATCAGTCACATCTTTTTTTCACTCACTGAACTATTCAATGAGCCTCTCACTGAAATAAAACCAACATTTAAAAGCAACATTTTCTCCTCTTGTCTGAGATTGTGTGACATTGTGTGCTTTAGTATTTGTTTTTGTGTGATGCTGCTTTTAGTCTGACAGACTGTAACAACAAAACCGACTCAAACATCGAGGTGAATTTTGTCTCTTATGTTTTTGAAAAAGTGTGAATTTAATAGATTTTCTTTATGGTTTTATTTTTGGAAATTCATTCTTTCTTTTATAACATGAGAGCCTTGATAACACTTTTTCTCGGGTGTGGAAAAATTTCTTAGTCATACTGAGAAAAACATTCATGCTATGTCCTTGTTCCTCTGCAGCATAAGGATGAGTGCACACGGCGCTGCTCCACAGCTGAGCTCCTGAGGAGAACAAAAACAAGACAGACTAAGCTGAAACTCTGACCAATCAATCTCAGGAGAGATAATGCAGCATCTGGGGCCGGGGTTTGGAGGGTCAGCCGGGATCAAAACGTGATGTCCAGGTAGATGTCCAGAATCCCCAGCCTGAGGAGGGCGAGCCACAAATATCAGAGAGGGGTCAGAGATATACGTAGGCTAACCAGACTGCTGACCCATGTCTTGTTGAGGTCTAATACAGGTTAAACAGTTTGCATGAACCTCTAGATACCCTACCACCAAGGCCTCGTGTTGTCGCAAATAAAGCGGCTAACAGAATGCTCTCATTAGCAGATCAAACCAGTGTGAAGAGCGACAGCTGCTAGCTCTCTTCTGGGAGAGAGGATCACTTCCAATTCAAGTGCAAAAATAGTACCCCGGAGTAACAGCAGCAGGAAGTGCTGAAGTTGATATTTTGGCTCTTAATCTTCATTGTAGTCCTGACGACAGGTTCTGTCTAGTCTCTGATCTCTAATGGTTGCTTGTTTATTAATAATTTCATTTACTGGGTTATTTATTTATTCATTCATTTATTTATTAGTGTTGCATACTGGGGAAGGGTTCAAAAATGGCAGGTCTGTCTCACTTTAAAATTTTTCTTTCCTCCCTCTCGCTGGGAAATACATCAAACTGCACTGTTAGTATTTGGTGAAATTTGTTGAGCTGCTTGAAAAGTTGCATTTGAAATCCTCCCTCAGTTATGCTGCAATAGGTGTGTGCTGCTGGGGGATTCCCATGATGCACTGTTTCCTTTTCAGTCACCTTTTTCACTCAACATGTGTTAATAGACCTCTGTGCATTGAATCATCCTTGTTATTAATCTCTGGCTCTCTTCCACTGCTTGTCTTCTTTCTCTGAGCCTGGTTCTGCCGGAGGTTTCTTCCTGTTAAAAGGGAGTTTTTCCTTCCCACTGTCGCCAAAGTGCTTGCTCATAGGGGGTCATATGATTGTTGGGTTTTTTTCTGTATCTATTATTATAGGATCTACTGTACAACATAAAGCGCCTTGAGGCGGATGTTGTTGTGATTTGGCGCTGTATAAATAAAATTGAATTGAATTGACATTACCTCCTGATTCTGTAGCCCTAGCTAGCGCCTTAAGGACCAACAACAACTTTACATCTGCACCATGAACAGATTACAGGGATAAAGAGAAGAAAGGAGGTTTTGGGGGTGTAAACAGGAAGTGGAATATTTTTATTTCTTTAATACTGAGCAAGTACAGTATCTCAAATTAATCATGCAATATTAACTCATTCCACAGTAATATGCATTAACCTGTCTATCAGATTTAATTAAAGGTCCAAGATTAACGTTTCGGATTGTTGTGGTCCATCTTAACACCTGGTTCTTGGGTTGTCTGTCCATCTGTCTCATTCATGTGAAGACAGTATCTCCAAAACACCTTCATGAAGTTTTTGAATACATTTGGCATCAGTGTTTATCTGGTCTAAAGGAAGAACTGATTAGATTTTAGTGGTCAAAGGTCTCTGTGACTGCATGTCCAGATGGCTCAGGATGCTGACATTTTGGGGGGGTTTATACATCACAACAAGCCAAACACCACCTCTGTGTATGGGTGCAGCGATCAAAGCAATAGTTAGTAGATAATGATTTGATCAGCTGTGCTGCCAAACTCAAGCTGATATAGAGTTATATAAAGGCACACTGGCACATAAATCTCCATAGAATACACTTACACACAATCATCACCCATATGGCATAAACATTAAACCAAGGGAGTCATAAATCCATCCTTCCACTCAGAGCACTGCTCAAGACCCCCTCCTCGCTTCATCACACACAGGCTCTTTCCTCACAGCTGACCCAGAAACACAGACGTACTCTCAGGTGTCTGTGCTTCCAGTGGAGACCGTGTAAGTGTATTCTATGGAGATTTATGTGTCAGTGTGCTTTTATAAAACTCTACATCAGTTTAAGCGTGCTATACTGAAAAGGAAAGTGCTCAAAGGGGTGGAGGGGTTTTTTTTCTTCATCATCAGGGACGATGTTACGTCACTTTTAGAGTCGTTATGTCTTTGATTCTCCTTTTATACCTTGTACAGGGTCAGTGTGTGTTTCTATTTTAGATGGAGAAGGCAGAGAATGTCCTCTAAGCCAACTCCTGTTTTAATGGACACTGCAGGAGTGGGCAGACTTAACAGCTGCAAAGGCAAATGGATTACCAAAGTAATGCTAGTAGTAAAATAAATAAGGTTAAAAACATTTGTTTTAAACAGTATTTTAACAGCAGCACAATAAACAAGAGCAGACTCACAAAGCAAACAAACCCCTGCTCTGCAGTGAGATAATACACCAACACAAAGCATTAAATTTGCATAAAAATCTCTTTTTAGTTCAAAAGAAAAATACAACAAACGGTGTGTGGGTCACAGCAAACCATCGCTTGGAAAAAATGAATAAAATAAACAGGAATATTTATTTAAAATACTTATATAATTAAACTAAAAAAAAAAACACCTTAAAAGAACTGAACATGCCACTACCTGGTGGGCAGTCTGGGCTCTAGGGAAGACTTCTTTCTGCTGCTCCCCTTCCGGGGTTGCCACCACGGATCATACGCCTCCATCTCACTCTATCCCAGCATCCTCCACTGTCTCACAACCATCTGCATGTCCTCCTTCATGACATCCATGAATATTCTATGTGGTTTTCCTCTCTTCCTTCGGCCTGACAGCTGTATATTCAACAGCCAACATCCACTGTCCCTCCTGTGCACATATCCAAACCATTTTATCTTTGCCTCTCTAACTTTGTCTCCAAACAGCCCGACCTGACCTGTCCCTCTGATGTACCCATTTCTAATCCCGTCCATCCTTGTCATTCTCGCTGAAACTTGTAACATCTTAAGCTCTGCCACCACCAGTCTGGCCTCCCGTCTTTTTGTCAGTGCCAAACCATACATCACATACATCACAGGCTGTCTCGCTATCATCTGGTAAAGCTTACCGTTCTACTGCAGGGGTATGGCAACACATCGGTTCTCGCTGTATAGTTTTTGGTTTTTTTGGCATTTGTCTCCACTTATCCAATGCTGGCTACACAGTGCTTCAGCTCTGTTGTTACATGTTTTCTACCTCCCTTCTACAGACTCTTATTCTTTTTTTTCTCTAAAGCATACCTCCACCTCTCCAGGCTCTCATCCACCTGCTCTCTGTCACTACCAATAACGATGTCATAAGTTAAGATCATAGACACAGACTCCTGCCTGACCTCATCTGTCATCCTTTCCTCGACCACTGCAAAAAGGAAGGGGCTCAGAGCAGATCCCTGATGTAATCCCACCTCCATCTTAAGCCCATCTGTCACTCCCGCCCACACCTTACCGCTGCCCTCACGCATGTCCTTTTTATGGCTCTACCATACACCTTTCTCCCACTCCTGACTTGTTCGTGCAGTACCACAGTGTTTCTCTCGGCATCCTATTATGTATTTTCACTGGATGCACAAGGACACATTTTTCAACTCCTTCCGTACTTTTCTATCTTTTCCCTATAAATTCTTTTTCAATAGTACTCTTCTTCAGCCAGACTGATGCTCAGTGATCATCACCTTTCTTCCTAAACTAGCTTCAGCAGCTTGTTCTCACATCTTCATGGTGTGGCTCATCAGCTTTATTCCTCTGTAGTTACTACGGCTCTGCACATCACCTTGTTCTTCAAAACAGGTCAGTTCCTCAGATATTCTCTCACTCCAAACTTGTGTTAAAACAATCTGGTAAAAGTCCACTGCTCCATCAGATTCGGTCCATGCCCTTACACCTCCATCAATACCTGGATTTTTCCACTCTTCGTATTCTTCGTAGCTACCCTCACTTCCTCCTTGCTAATCTTCCGCATCTCCTGATTCCCTAACTTTCCTACCATCCATCGTCCTTTCTCTCTTTGCATTGTGTGTTCTGCTGTTTTTAATTCAGAGTATCTTTGAGAAGTTGAATGTGGATGATGTTAATTATTTGGTTTAACTTTTGGAGGCTGAAATCATAATTAAAAATATTAGATTATAATACTTCTTGCACACATTGTTTACCCGAGTGTACTACAATGACTTTGGTGACAGTTTGAACAACGTACTAAACAGATTCAGAGTTCATGTACGTTCTTTAGAGGATGTTCATATTAGCTGTAATGAGCACATAACCTAGCTCCCATTATTTCTCTCAGTTCTTTGGAAGTTTTATTTTATGACTTTGTGTCAAAAAAATAACTGGGGAGTACAATGAGCCTCCTCTCCAGTCAGTCTGTGGATGAATTCCAACTCCACTTAGACGACTGTTGGCTCCTGCTGCCCTCGTTCCTCTCTGTAACTTCAGGGAACTCTATGGAACCACCTGCTGCTGCTTCTGGTTAGAGAACTGTTTCAGAGCCAGCTGGAATTCAAGCTGGTGGAGTTGAAGTATGGCTGATTAGCTCTTCTCTTTGGGGATGTAGCTGGATGACAATATGGGAACGTGCTGATGGGGAAAACTCAGGATGGGAATGGCTGGGACAAGGAGACTAGCTGCAGCCAAAATGAATTAAAATGAAATTCAATTCAGTTCAGTTTTATTTATACAGCGCCAAATAAAAACTGTAAGATACACACCCTACAATAATACAGAGAACAACCCAACAGTCCCCCTAAGAACAAGCACTTTGGCAACAGTGGGAAGGAAAAACTCCCTTTTAAGAGGACGAAACCTCCGGTAGAACCAGCCTCAGGGAGGTGTGGCCACCTGCTACAACCAATGGGGGTGAGGGAAGGAAGACGGGACAAAGACACGCTGTGGAAGAGAGCCAGAGATTAATAATAACTCATGACTGAATGCAGAGTTGTGTATAAACACTGTATATATTTATCATACGTGAAATATTTTTATGTTTAGATTGTTTCTCTGATCATATCCATTTTTTAAGAGTACCAATAATAGACCTGGGCAGCCTGCCCAAGAAAAATCTATGTGCAGTGAACCCTGAATGACTTTATTGTTGTAGGACCTGTTTATTTATGTTACTGGTGTCACGACGGTGCTCAATGATAATAAGCTGACTTTGTGTTTGCATTAATTTTAGGATAAATGTAACAGATTCGAAGCATCTCTGACTGAGACTAACCTTTTGTTAGCCTTGTGTAATGACTTTACCTCGTGACTTTCAGTGTCATAGCAGAATCTAATTTTCAGGAAGGCTGGCTGTTATACTCTATATGATTTTGCAGATCTGGGGGTCAGGCCTTTGACCTACATTTACAAAGATGCCCATAATGAATAACTATAGAAGCTGCAAAAAACTTCACTGCACAGTCAAAACACTGACCTCATGAAACATTCATGCCACACAGATTCAGTTTCTCTCTTAGATTTATTTTTATTTCAGTGTTATCATCATGCAGAAAATGAGAAAGTTGGTTTTCATGATTTATAATGGGGATAAAAGCCATATAGGAAAGTGAAGTCAACTGAAATTTGAAGGTTAAAGGTTGGACTCCTTATATTGGCATTTGCTGGCTAAAAATGGCATCAGTTATGTAATAGTTCTGGACTTGGGATAACATCATTTTATCCCTGCTTTCTGTGTGCTTCCGGCAAACATCTCCATAAACACCTTTTGAGGACGGCTTTCAAAACGCTTTTTTTCCAGGGGGTAAAAGCCATTAATTAGAAAGTTTCTACTGGTTTTGGTCTATTGGAGGTGAAAACTGTACTGCTCATTATCTCAACTACTCTTGAACCCAGCTGGAACCTTGTAATTACAATACTATGCTCCCTCATCATTTCCTTTATTTGCTGCTGTCAGGGAACCAGAACGGCATAAACACTAAGCAAGTAATTGAGACAAACATGAATGAGCGCATCAGCCCAGAAAAGGTTCGAACAAAAATCGTGCATACATGTGATTTAGAGATAAGGCGAGACCCAGCAAGAGAATGAAACCTCCTTTCATCCCCATCAGACATGTTGTATCAGATACAGACTTATTATATGGCTCTCTTTCTGTTCCCCAGTGTAGCGAGCACGGGGCCGGTGCTGCTCAGAGATGTGATGCTCCACCTCAGTGCCTCACAGATCCATAACAAAGCCTCGGTGAAATAAAAACCCAGCATTAGGATTTTTTTTTCTCTCCAGTTTTTGCTCAACAAATTACCAAAGATATTCATGCAAATATTCAGAGCCTACCTGGACCACTAATGGCTGCAAATGAGTGTGTTTTTATTACAGACATTCAGAAATCCTAAACGGAAGATGGATGTGGCTCTCGAGTCAAATTGCAGCCCCTCCAACATCATCATGTATCTGCCTGATGGGTCTCAGTCCCGAGGCTGAGAACCTGCTCAGGATCTTCCCTCTGTCTTTGACTCTTAGTAGCTCTCTAAGCAAAACGCGTTTATCAAAGTGTCATGGCGGTCTCCAGAGGCACATTTCAAAAACCTCCCCCCTTTCTTATTCCTTTTTCTCTGTCTGCATTCAGAATTCATTTGTTAATGTAAATTTTAAGGTGGATTTAGGCACTTGGACTGAATACATGCAGAACAAATGAGGTCCTGTCATCTGGCTAATATGAGTCAGGCTGTGTGGTGGTGCCGTATGTAAATGACAATGTCTCTACATCAATTTTATTAAGAATATTACCTCTTGTGTAATCTCACCGGGTGAATAATGATTCAATTCAGGCACAGTTCTGTTCTGTATTCAATATAAAAGAATAAGAACATATTTAAAACTTCTCCACAGCTTAAAACTGTGTGGAAGGTTCTACATGTCATCAATCAGAGCGGCATGCCTTCACTGTGAGAAAAGTCTAAATAGGTTTAGTCTCAATTGAATGTGTTTTATCACACGACAGGTTTAACACAAAGGGATGTTTGGTATCTAAATAACCCAGAAAGATGGGTGATTGTATGAATGCATTGTTCTTGTTTGTTTTATTTATTTTGTTCATTTATGAGACTCTCTCATTAAGGAATCACTTTTGTATGTAATTAGGTGGAGTTATCTGCATGTATGATGAATTAGTGCGACGCAGCTGAAACCTGGTATTGTGTTGTCGCCGACTTGAACACAGTGCCAGTTCCCATATCTGAGTAATCTCAGAGCGATCCCAGATTTAAGGCTAAGTTAAGCATGTGCAGCTTGTTTATGACGGGTACGTTGTAGTTTCCCCCTCACTGGTTCACTTAGAGTCTCCTTAAAAGAACCGACAAACCGTCATTTGATTGACTTGCTGGTTTTTAACAGTTTTTTGTGCTTTACGCAGTGAGAGCGATTGTTTCTGTGCATGAGGATGGGGAGGTTATGCTGCACACACAACAGATGTATCTCAAATATGCAGCTCTTTGACTGACGGTGGCTGTGCCTCTCAATGTCAGACACTTCTGTATCTGCATAGCTAAATAATACATCGCACATTTCAATGCGATTTGCCCAAAAGTAACACAGTTATGGTCAACTTCCTAATCTTAATCACTCTTAATGAGTTTATTAAGCAGCTTGCTGTGCTCGTGCAGAGATAACATCCTCGCTCTACTCTTTGTTAATGCTTCATCTTTCTGTGTGTTTATCCTGTTTTCAATCCCGATGTGCTGCTTTTTGTACCATTCTTCACTTCTTTCGCTCTGCTATGTCCTGGGATGACATCGGTCTCTCACGTCTTCCTTCATTCTGTCAAGCCAGCGTCACTTGACCTCCCACTGTGTTGTTTGCCTCGTGGACCGAGTCGTGAGGCTGCCTTGACCCCCCCCATTGATTGTTCCGTCCTGTGAATCTGATGTTTTTCTGTGTTCAACATGACCACATGACCACAGATGGCGCACACGTGAGGCACGTGCCTCGGAAAATGATTACATTTAATGTTACTAAGCTATGCTACAATTTTGCTTGATTAATCATTATTGGGCTGGTGATGATGAAGCCTAGCCACAGACTGCTGGTGGATCTATATACTTACTACTCTTACTATTATAATAATACATTTAATGACCTGTCAGCTTTCGAAGTGGTGATGGTGCTGATATTATACTCATAGTTGGTCAGACTCAAGTCTTTGTCGGAACAAAAGCCAAAGTTTCCCATTGTTACTTTAAAAGAACAAAAAACTTGGAGGAATACTTTCAGACAGATTGTACAAGAAAGCTGTGATTTTATTTTTTTCCCCATTTGATTTATGGCTGAGGCTCTTGTATTGGAGCTTGGAGAAACCTCTGCCTTGAGGACCCTTGAATTAACTATCCTCCTAACCCGTCCTTAACAATCTGTGCCCTAAAGCAGTTGTTCAAAGGAGATTGCTGGAGGGTTGACAGCCTTGGCACACAAGCTTTGAGAGGAGCAGCTAAGTCCTCCTCACTACTTCTAGGCCTGAATAATATTGTGAGTGAAATGTGGTTTAATGTTCAATAAGGTGGACTCGTATTAATATTAGAGGAACTACAGAATTGCAACTGGGGCACAAAATAATAAACATGTAATCAGAAAGTTTGATAGAGGACGGATGAAATATTTGATGACATTTGAAAATGTAATTTAAAAGTTTTTTGTTTCAGACAGTCCTACGTTAATTTAACCAGACTTGGCTAGACTTCTGACTGGCTGTCTATAATAAACCCAAAACCACACAGAAATCAACTTTGTACTTATTTGAACTCCAATCATTGTCCCTTATTAAGGAATTGCATTCAAAATCAGTCCCTTATGCATGTGGGGCTATCCTGCACTTGAAACAAAAATTTTAATCTCATTGGATCGTCTAAATTGATTTAAAAAGGGGCGGTTATGTTGACCACAACTGCCACACGGATAATCTACCTAACAACATTCACCCCTAAGGGTCGTTGGAAACTCTGAGGGTTAAATCTGAGTGAAGGATGTTGGGCGCTGCCCCCGTGGAGTCGCATTCAGTAGTCTCTCACATTCAAAGTTGTGATTGATATTGCTGAAGCACAGTCTGACTTGTACTCACCAGAGGGGTTGAAAGGCCATTCTGATGTTTAAACTAACCCCTTGTGAAAAGTCTACAGTGCAAAAGGATGTAATTCAACTTGAGTTTCAGTCCCCACAGACGTTCCCGTCCTTTGTGCTTTCAGAGGGAGATACAAGGAAGCAGGGCAAAGACGAGGGGCAAAATGAAAGGACTGAAGGGATGTGACTTGACTCCAGTTTATTGAATTCACGCTTAACGTTGTTCGGCAAGGAAGAACTGACGTTTGACCACTAGGCCTTGTATCACACACCAGAGAGGAGAAGAAAGTTGTCGAACCAAGATGGGCTCGGTTATTGATTTTTCTGAGGAGGATATTTCAGCACTGCAACCTGGATTCGCTGTCGACTGAGAGGCTGAGATATGGAGCCATCTTTTGGCTTGTTGGACAAAATCTGGATGAAGTGTACTGACCTTGTGGACATTAGCTTCCATTTGGCACTTAAGTGAAATGGCTGTTTAATGACGTTATGGTGCAAAAAAAAAAAATCATACAGTAGGAGTTATTGCTGGAAAATGTTACTGCTGAGGGGGGAAAGTCTTCTATGTATTACTATATAAAGTTTGTGCAACATAATAATTATTATTTATGTCCCCATCCAGTACATAGAGTCGGCACAAATCATGAAAGCTCTGGCTGGCAGAACGAAAACATTTCTGCTCTTAGGAGAGGAGAACCTCTCTGTAGCTTACATGGTAGAGTCAAGATTCAAAATCTTTTATTTGTCACATGCATAGTTATACAAGTTATGCAGTGAAATGTGTCCTGATACGCTCCTCGACTGTGCAAAAAGAGAGAGAAAACATTATATACAGTAAGTAAGTAAATATATACAAAGTGGACATTATGTGCAGTAAGTGAGTGAATTATATACATTAAGTAAATGAAATAAAACAATCTGGAAATTTACAGTTAGAAATTTGGAAATGTATATTGTGTGAGTGGGGTGTTAAAGTGACTTGTGCCGCAGTGAAGCCAGAAGGATCAGGCATGATATGAGAATTTCATAACAATGGGTCCTGTCTCAGTCACTTATGGTTGATTGGTGGGGGGGGCAAGAGTGCACAACCACCCTCACCACCCCGTTTCCTGTCCACGTGGCTGGATTGGGTTGGTAGGCGAACTGGAGGGGATCTGAGGTGTTTGGGATGGAGGAGGAGATGACGTTTTTCAACAGCCTCTCGAACACCTTCATTACCACCGAAGTCAGTACAACTGGCCGGTAGTCATTCAGGCATGAGGGCTTGTTGTTCTTGAGCACAGGGATGATGGTGGAAGCATGTGGGGACCACGGACTTAGCCAGGGACTCATTGATAATGGAAGTGAGCACACCTGCTGGGTGGTTACCACAGCAACGCAGCAGATGGCTGGTGATGCCGTCTGGTCCTGCCGCTTTCCTTGTGTTCACTCTCCTCAGCGCCACTCGGACGTTGTGCTCTGCAAAGCTGATCACCGGTCCATCTCTGATGACGTCACCATCCTCAATTGTCAGGCGGTTGTTAGCATTAGCCACCTGGCTAACCTCGAAGTGGGGGTAGAACACGTTCAACTCGTTGGTGAAAGCAGAGTCTGCGTTGATCGTCGCAATGTCCCTGGCTTTATACTCCGTGATTGTGCATAGTCAGTGTCACATGCTTTGTGCGTCACCGTGGCGGAAGTGAGACTCTACGCGCTCCCGATAACGGCGTTTGGCATGGTAGTAGATAATGTGGGGGGCTCATGGTTGTGTTTCGAGTTTTCTAACTAACATTTCTTGTGCACATCTACTCAGGCTAAATCTTCTTTACAAGGAATACTAATATGCATGGTCATCATCCATTAAGGAAAATTTAGCTCATATCTGTGAAAAACTAACTAGTACTGCTGAGAAACGCCCAATATCACATACAAAACTTCCATGGGTCATTGTTCCTCCCTCTTTTTTTTTAAAATACTTTAATATTTTTTTCTTGACTCAGTCACGATTAACCAATTTTGCCATTTTACCACTTCTGAGTGGTTAGCCTTGACAGTTTCCATCTCGTATTTCCTTACTGAGAGTCTGTTGCGTTGGTCCTCCCCATCATTCAGGCTCGGTAGAAAGTTTCTTTTCTCGCACTTAGGCACGCTCCATCTTCACTGTTGTAGTCTCCAGCTGCCAGTGCTAGACCTTGTTTTATCAGCTCACAAGGATTACAAAGCATAACAAGGACTATCAGTAGCAACTGCAGTCCACAATGGTGGAGCCTCCTTATGAATGTTCTTATGGTGGTCACTGTAACGTCACGCATTCATTTGTGGAGTCAGAACTTTAACTTTACTGTCACTATTATCTTTGTTTTGACCATACACTATCAGTTAAGTATAACAAGGATGGTTAGCAGAGTGTGGGAATGTAAAATGCTTTTTGGATGGTCTGTATGAATGGCAACATCACAGCTACATGATGTGTACGTTATGTTGATGATGATGTTATTTGTAAACACATTTTGCTAAACAACTTTTAGTGCAGCGACACTCTGGGGCCACTTTTGGTCCCGTATCTGTAAAAGTGTTCATCAAACGGTGATGCTGATAGTGACCAGTACAGTAACTGATTACTTTGTCTTTTACAGTGATTATGTACAGTGAAACATGAAAAGAACAATATGATAAATTAGCATCCCTGTGTTTTTGTGTTGGACAGGCCTGGTAAATGAAAAATGGAATGTAGTTAAACTCATCTCATTAAACAACATTGTATTCACAACAGAAGACAGAAAACATCTCAAGTTTTTAAACTGAGCAAATGTAACATTTTAAGAAAAATTCTAAATTACTTGGTGGCAGCAAAGTTGGGAGGGGACCAACAAAAGGCTGGAAAAGTAACAGTACTAAAAAGAAAGAGCTGGAGGAACATTTTTGCAGGTAATTACATGTAGGTTAATTAGCAATAGGTCAGCAATATTATTAGCTATAAAAAAAATTTAAAAACAATATTTTTGAGAGGCAGTTTCTCAGAAGTAAAACCATTACTGTGTGATGATGTTCCTCAACATAAAATTGCAAAAACTTTGAATGTCTCATCATCTTTGGTACGTAATATCATCAAAAGACTCTGAGACTCGGGAAATCTCTCTGCACAAGGGAATTAAATATCAGTACTGAATGACCTTCGGGCGCTCAGGCCTGCATTAAAATCATCCATGATCCTGTCATGAAATCAATGCATGGCTTACAGCAGACTTCCAGAAATCCCTGCCTGCAAACACAGTTCTCTGTGCCATCCACAAATACAGGTTAAAGCTCTGTGTGACCTGCATCTACGTGACCCTGTGCCAACTTCTTTAAGATGTGCCGCTGCCGTCAAATTCATGACGTTATTTTATTTTTCTTAAAATTGTACATTTTCTGTTGTAACAGTTCATGCTTTTTATGTTATGCTGTGAATAAGATGTGAGTTTACAGAATGACTGAGTCTCTGTTTAGTTTTATTTCATATAATGTTATCTCTGTCCTATTTTTAGGCCTTCCTTGTTAAAGCACATTCTGTACTCCTACTTGGGTTGAGAATTACAACACAGTCCTGAAATAACTTCATTCTCGAGAAAGTCTGTATCTCACAGTAGTAGTTTTCCTTGCAGTGCACAACAAAGCCAAATGATTAATTAGTGGTAAGGTGATTAATTAGACGTTACATCAAGTAAACAGCAGGGAATGCAGTGTGAACGCTTACCCACAGCTCTTTTAAATGTAAGACCTTCTTTCCATTATGTACAATGTATGTAAGCACACCAGTTTTATTCTTATCCACTGATGTGATGATGCATAATTCATGCTTTATGCTCTTGCCACTGTGCATAAAAATGTGTAGCTGCGTGTGCACATATTTGGTTCGTATGAAGACATTTAACTGACTGTCTGTGAGTGAGGGACATAAATCTGTGCACTACTGATGAGCACTACTTAAGAGACTCTGCAGCTACTAATTCAGCCATTCCTTTTATATGTGTTTATTAATAAGTTGCTGGGTTAGTTAAGGGAGCTGAGGCTTACATACACTATGATCAACTTATCACAGAGCACTAGGAAAACAACTCTTCTGGGCCACAAAGCTACAAATTACACCCACTGACTCAGAGGCAGGACTACAAAGAGGTGGGAGAGAAGCAGCAATTACTCAGAGGGGTAACATACTGCTGATGTTTTTGCCTTTAAGCCTCATCAAATTACTCATAAGGAAGTCTCTGTTCCCTGTGAAAGATTTTCTCAACATCAGCTCCTGATTGTTATCCTAATTCTTTATATGACATTATGTATTTGGAAACAGAATGGGTTATTGTTGGTGCTAGTATCAGTTTGACTGTAGCGTGCTTCATACTTAATTCAACACTTGATTTGTTGTTTCTTTTCCACCTCCAGTGTAAACTAAAATGTGCACACTTATTTTATTATATGATTGCATAAGTAAATAAATTCTAAACCAAAACCAATTCTGTATTACTCTGTAAATTAAATCCTGTATTTAAAAAAAGACAAACGTAAGTATAGTGTTAGGTTTAAGTCTATTGTAGCACTGTGATGTTTGGTAGATATTACCCAATATGTGTGGCTGTAACTGCAGCCATATACAAAATAAGAGGCAAATGGTGATGAAGGCGTACGCTAACCAAACCTAACTGGGAAAAACCACTAAGAACGTGGAACATGGAGGGAGATGAGCTGATGTTCCAGCAAGGGACAACTGGGAACTGACATGATATATACACATGAGGGTGATTAGGAAATGTGGAGATGCATGGGAACACAGGAGGGACAAATCAAGACAAGAAAGGGGAAGCAAAACTGAACACAGTGCACATGAGACGAGGGACTGACAAAGTAAAACAGGAAGTACACGGCGAGACATGAGTGGGGAAACGGGCAAATAAGCAGGGAGACGAGACTTCACAGGGAGACCGAAATTACTAACACAGGAAATTAGACACAAGAGCACGAGCAACACAGGGAGGAGTGATGACAGAAGGCTACATAACAAACTAAGACCTGGGGATGCAAACACCAGAGTAACTTCATGACACCTACGCAAAACTCGAAACACCGGGTCAGCACCCAGAACCATGACATAAACAGCCGGCAGAGGTTCAAAGACAGCCTATATTTCCTTTCTCGATTCAGGACACCACATCAAAAAAAAATCATTGTAGTACCCTGGCCTGCTCTAAAGCTCAGTATGTGTCCTGGCAAGACTTGAGGACGATGAAGGAATGAAAAAGGAGCTTACGCTAAGACTTTGTGGGGAAAACAAAGAAAGCCTGGGCGTAAATTCAAATTAAATGATATTAAGTAGAAAATATTTGATTTTAAACCTCATAAAAGAGGCAAACCTACTACAGTGGCTTGCAAAAGTATTCGGCCCCCTTGAACTTTCCCACATTTTGTCACATTACAGCCACAAACATGAATCAATGTTATTGGAATTCCAGGTGAAAGACCAATACAAAGTGGTGTACACGTGAGAAGTGGAACGAAAATCATACATGATTCCAAACATTTTTTACAAATAAATAACTGCAAAGTGGGGTGTGCGTAATTATTCAGCCCCCTGAGTCAATACTTTGTAGAACCACCTTTTGCTGCAATTACAGCTGCCAGTCTTTTAGGGTATGTCTCTACCAGCTTTGCACATCTACAGACTGAAATCCTTGCCCATTCTTCTTTGCAAAACAGCTCCACAGCTGCTCTGTGACGGCCTCAGAGGTTGTCTAAGAGAATATTGGGAGCAACAACACCATGAAGTCCAAAGAACACAGCAGACAGGTCAGGGATAAAGTTATTGAGAAATTTAAAGCAGGCTTAGGCTACAAAAGATTTCCCAAGCCTTGAACATCCCACGGAGCACTGTTCAAGCCATCATTCAGAAATGGAAGGAGTATGGCACAACTGTAAACCTACCAAGACAAGGCCGTCCACCTAAACTCACAGGCCGAACAAGGAGAGCGCTGATCAGAAATGCAGCCAAGAGGCCCATGGTGACTCTGGACGAGCTGCAGAGATCTACAGCTCAGGTGGGGAATCTGTCCATAGGACAACTATTAGTCGTGCACTGCACAAAGTTGGCCTTTATGGAAGAGTGGCAAGAAGAAAGCCATTGTTAACAGAAAACCATAAGAAGTCCCGTTTGCAGTTTGCCACAAGCCATGTGGGGACACAGCAAACATGTGGAAGAAGGTGCTCTGGTCAGATGAGACCAAAATGGAACTTTTGGCCAAAATGCAAAACGCTATGTGTGGCAGAAAACTAACACTGCACATCACTCTGAACACACCATCCCCACTGTCAGATAAGGTGGTGGCAGCATCATGCTCTGGGGTGCTTCTCTTCAGCAGGGACAGGGAAGCTGGTCAGAGTTGATGGGAAGATGGATGGAGCCAAATACAGGGCAATCTTGGAAGAAAACCTCTTGGAGTCTGCAAAGACTTGAGACTGGGGCGGAGGTTCACCTTCCAGCAGGACAACGACCCTAAACATAAAGCCAGGGCAACAATGGAACGGTTTAAAACAAAACATATCCATGTGTTAGAATGGCCCAGTCAAAGTCCAGATCTAAATCCAATCCAGAATCTGTGGCAAGATCTGAAAACTGCTGTTCACAAACGCTGTCCATCTAATCTGACTGAGCTGGAGCTGTTTTGCAAAGAAGAATGGGCAAGGATTTCAGTCTGTAGATGTGCAAAGCTGGTAGAGACAGACCCTAAAAGACTGGCAGCTGTAATTGCAGCAAAAGGTGGTTCTACAAAGTATTGACTCAGGGGCTGAATAATTACGCACACCCACTTTGCAGTTATTTATTTGTAAAAATGTTTGGAATCATGTATGATTTTCGTTCCACTTCTCACGTGTACACCACTTTGTATTGGTCTTTCACCTGGAATTCCAATAACATTGATTCATGTTTGTGGCTGTAATGTAACAAAATGTGGGAAAGTTCAAGGGGGCCGAATACTTTTGCGAGCCACTGTATTTTCCCCAAAGAGAAGACGATGATGTGCTCTTTTTCTCATCCTGTTGTTGTCACAAGGGCCAATTCTGTGAACAATATTTACTTTAAAAGAATTCTTCTGCACTGATGGATGTAATCCATCACTTTAAGTGAGGAGACTGAGGAGAAGAGCAATTCTACCTTGTGTATGGTTAAATTTGTAATTCTGCGGGTGCAGTAAAGTCGAAGCATTCTGTGTGAGAAAGTTTTAAGCAATCAAGTTTGAGATCACAGCTGAGTGAAAATACACACTTTTCACAGTGTTATATACACAGGCTAATGTTGCCAAGCTTCATTTTATTAAAGCCATTCAATAAACTATAAAGACCCAAATAAGTTACAAAGTACCCACGTACACATTTGGACAAAATTATGACTAAAGCAGAAATGTAATTAGTAAATCAGTACATGTAGCCTTTTCCCACTGACACAGTACCCAATCGAGAAAATGGTTTCAAACCAGCCAAAAAACCATCACCAGACTGGCACCATCAAACTCATGGGGCAAAGCTGCAAAGGCTGATGTCAGCGGCCGCAGTAGAGGTCAGGGCAAGACATGGACCAGTAAATGTTGTCTGTGATATTTTAAAACAAATCGGTTCTCAAACCTGTCAAAATCTGGGCGTGTGATCGGAGGGCGCACGCAGCAGCTCTGCACTGAAGTTTAATGTTTGGCCTCTTTGATACCACGGCTAGTCAAGGTTACCTTTGTATTTTGATCACATAAAGTTACTGTACATGAAAGATGACGTACAAAGCTGTACTTAAAGGAAATGCTTATATTGAACAATAACAAACTTTGTGGCTTTTATTGGATGAATGCAGGGATTTTTTAATATAATGAAAAAAACAATGTAATTGTAATATTTTCATAAATAAGTCATTTAGTTCCACACCTTGTTTCCTTTATGATTATAAAATTATTTACATCATTTATCTTGTGTTATTATGCTGTAGGTGTTTCACTCTGAGTGCGCCCGAGTCGTTAAATACACCCCACCTTTGCCACCCTGCACATTTGTATTGAGGATGTTGTGCTCGTTCCTTGAACTCTGGGGCGAGAGGCGTAATTTTCACTGATTTTAACCTTTAGGCCTCCGTGCTGCCTTACGACTCGCACCGATCAGTGGATGCAACCTAATTTTCTGTCCTTTGATATATTATAACAGTACACCAATTAAGTCAAAGTTGTTTATTAGAGGCCACTGAACTTACTCTTTGATGAAAAATGTACTCGGCATAAATAATTTCAGCTCTTGCTGAGTAGACACAATGGTTTCATTGACTTTGTACTTCCCTCGAAGCCTCATCCTCGTCCTGCTTCTGTTGGATCTTTTACAAACCCAGTTTTATTATTTGGATATTACAAGGTGTCAGAGAGAGGGGGGAAAGCTATTTCTTAACTTTTTTCTAAGGTGCCCTTTTGCTAAGTGTTTTTTAACTGTGATTTAGCTGAAGGGGTTCATAGGTTTGAAAAGTCATCCCAACATTAACAGCAGCAACGGCCTGAATTTACGATCCAAAGTGGAATTCAGCGAACATTAAGCTGGATATATGAGAAAGCTTTACACCTTTTCATTAGATTCAGTTTTCTGGCCAAAATAGACTTTATATATAATTAATCCAGGCAGTTTTAGAATTTATATACAAACACGGGCATATACACCTAGTAAAGCGGCAGGAAGATGTCACATTTTTTAAGATGTCGAGAACATGATGTTTTTGTTGACTCATTGCTTTAATGGTTTACACAACCTCTGCTGCTTTACTGTTTAAAAAAAGTGGTAGTATTTGTTGTTTTGAGAAAAGGAGTCTGCAGGCAAGCAACGCAGCTACGAAGCATTCAGAGTATTTGATTCAGTGATGTGTGGCAGCGCCTGTAAACCTCTAACTAATGTCTCTGTTTCATTCAGCTACACTAGTAAAAGCTACTGTTTCCATGTTAACAGCCTTTAGTGCAACACACAGTTGCTTTGCAGTAGTGATTTTGTGATGTATTAAACAAGAAGCCCATAACAGTAACCAGACACATAAACTGAATAAGCGGCTACAGCTGAGAGGCTGCACGCGCTCCATGAAACTGCTGCATTTCTTTAGTGCTGCTGACTGTCAAAGCTAGAGTTGGGGCAGCGGTATGTCACTGTGGGTCTGACGCAGGATATTTACTGTCTGTGTTTGTGTGTTGCACATGAATCTTACATTCATTTTCCACATATGTCCCCATCTCGGTTCCTTTAGTAATTTGGGTCATTTGTGATTATTGTCAGTTGACTGATCTTCCAAAAGTTCCGTAAAAGTTCCAGTTCAAGATCATTATTTTAAATAGCCATAGCTAGTTGCTAAAAAAAAAAAAAAAAGTTTTGTAAATGATCCAGAAGTCATTCCTTTCACTCATTTCATGCATTTATTTCATGTATCCATTTCCTCCTGAGCTACACAGTTACAAGTATGAGGGAGATTTCAAGAGAGCGACACCAGTTATTTTTTCCCACTTTCAGAGCACTGACTCACAGCTGACCTCGCTTGCATTACGTACGGTAATGACTCATTTAGTCCACCTTAGCGGACTGATATTAGACGAACAGGTACAGTAAAATATTAAATCATAGAACTTTCCTCTACATTTATCCCTTTTTAAACTCTCTTTGTAGTTTTAAGCTGTCTTTGTAATCATGCATTAATTAAAACATCTATTTCTTTTCTTCCACCTTTCCATTAGTATAAGCCTCCTTTGGATTAACTAAGAAAGTGAGTATTTACTGGGACAAATCTGGGAATAGTGAGTGAACCTCTGTGCTTGTCTGACTTCTTGTTTTGTGTTCCAGTTAAGATGAGACTGGGTCATTAACCCTACAGTCTTTACTGGGAAAGTCACAAGAAGGAAAGCTTAATGGGAACCGTGCCTCAATCACAACATTTGGAACAAATATTTCTTATGTCCTGGATTTTTATCAGTCCACAAAAACCTTTCGAAGAATTTCAGCACTGTTGCTACTCTAAAATGGAGATCACACCAAACACTTAAAAAGCTTAGGAGAGGCTAGCTCACACAATACTATAAAATGCATGCGTCCCGATGGCCCTGACCCAACCGCGATGCTGTGGCGTGACATGAAGAGAGCTGTTGCCCTAGTTTTCTTTTGTCTGTTTGCTTGCAGTCAGTTGTCTGTCATGGTGAAAATATGCTTAGAGCAGAAGAAGACCAGAGCTCAGGCTTAGAGAGTGATTATTTATCTGTAGTAAAACAGTGCGTTTAAGGTGGAATTGCTTTATTTCTGTCTCCTAACTAGACATGAAGTTACAAACCATAGTTGTTTATAAAATGAAAACAGAACTTCTCCACCACGATGGCACAAAAATGAGTCCTTTTTTTGGTCCATATTTGGTCTTTCTTCAGCAACACCTCCTGCAGCCTCCTGTGCAGCACTGACAAATACATGGTGGGCTGACATTTGGGATTTTTCTTTGTTCAGCATTTATTTACACTTACACAGATGACTTTAAGGAGTCTTCATATGTCTGTGGACTTACTAAAGTGCTAAAATAACTGCCATGAAATACATTTTTTTTTAAAGTGCAGTGGAGGAGAAAAATGTGCCTGACTGGATGCCATCGTGCAGCATGTGGCTATCGAGTGGGTTGTCCCTGCTGCTTTAGTATCCATGGGTATGAGAGTGACTGTGACATCCCTGCTGCAGAGGCCACCTGCCCCATGAAAACACCCCGAGGCCCAGAGAGGACACGTTGTCACAAGTCTGGATGATGCGAGGGATGGCACGAGTCCTGCAGCTATGCGATTCCCAGTGTTTCCCCCCCAAAGAACAGTCTCATCCTCTGAAACCCTGAAGAGTAATGGATGAGACATTCAGTGTCATTATGTTCCACTTTTCAAGCAGATGAACAAAGAAGCAGCAGCGGCTGCCAACAGGAAAGCACTAAAAATAATTAGCTTTCACATTCTGTGCAATTCAGGATGAAATAAGCAGTTTCTTCCTCAGTAAATAAGATGGAAAGGGTGTAGCACTGCCTTCCTCTAACGAGTTAGCTGACTAATCAGATCTTGGTTGTTTTGTTTTGTTTCAATCATGGCCTGAAACTGACAGTTGCATCACAATAACCTTCATTAAATATGTAACTTTTCATGGTTTTTAAAAATGAAATCCTCTCTCATGATAGCAGTCATCTGAAGAGGAAGGTGAAAAATCTCCAGTGAATTATCACTGAGAAAAATCCTGCCCTACAAGTACTTTAGTGAAAGAGTTGCTATGGTGACAGGAATACTTTCTCCTTCAGTTTGGCCTCTGAGCTGATAAACTTCACAAGGACACTCAATGACATGGTGTCATTGACGTGAAGCAGCGCTTACACTGAACATGATGAAGGTTTGGAGAACTGCTTAGTTTTCTTTTTTGGGATCGATAAACACTTTTTAATGAGGTCAAAGTTGGAACAGTTCATAGCAATTACCTACATTTGAGCTTCATTTAAACTTCCTAAATGAAGGAACATTTTGCATGGCTTTGTCTTCAGTCTCGGTCCTGTCTAACTCATTATTCCAGCCCAAATTACAATTATTATTGAGATTATACACAACGGTTCAAATAATTATACAACATTATAAATCCACAATGAAACATAGAAACTCTTTTACTGAGAATAGAACCTTATGCAACTCCCTGACTCACTGTGAGTCACCAGCCAAACTTATTTTACCAGAGCAGAACTTCTCGTTAGAATTTGACTAAAGTTTGTTGGTGTAATATGTTGGTCTGTGATTAACGGTGGGCGAAACAACGTCACGGATTGTGCATTGTGGGTGCAACTGATAATCGACAACTAAGCACATATATCATACTTATCGAAGGCATAATTTATGGTAGGGATGATGGGAATACATCATTGCCTCTTCTCTGAATATCTAAGACTCTTTAATTCTTTCTGCCATCTCTCCTCCAGTGTCCAGTCTTCAGCTTTAGTTTTTTCTGGCTTTGGATATTTATGAATCATTATTGCTAGAAATGAATAATCTCAATAGGTTCTTGTACACAGATCATAAGTGGTACCAATCTGCAGCTCAGCCTTGTCTCCTTATGCACCTCTGAACCCCTGCCACTGCTGCAGCTGTTTAATATTGCTTCGTTAGTGCCTCATCTTAAGTTCCACTTGCACTTGCAGGAAACCAAATAGCAGTTTTCAGTAGGAAAGTCAAAAGTGTTGAAGCCAGTGGTGCATTGGGAGCATGCAACACTGGCACACACAGTACGGGGGTTATAAGGCAATCTTTGTCTCTCTAATCCAGACTAAGGCTTAACCTCAACCCACTCTTTTTAAATGGCAGCTGAAACTAAACATTAAGCTAGAGGCATCAAACTTGGCGTAGATGTGCCAACACCCATTTTGGTGACTCGGCGGGTTATTGTCTCGGTGTTTTGTGTGATTACCGTGTGGCTATCATGGTTAAGACTATACTGTCTTGCATGTATCTTGCGCAGGGGTACAGCACAATCACCAAAATAATCTTTGCTTATCATCTGTCCTACTCACCAGAGGTAGCTTCTTACAGCCTTCTCCTCTCTCCTAAAATAAAAATCAAGTTGAAGGATTTTCTTTCTTTTTTTTGGATACAGGGGACTCATGTCACAGATTCAGGAGTCATTGTATAAAGGTATAAATGTCCGTTTGTTTTTTTGATGTTGGACAGAGTACAAGCAGCCCAGACACACCAAAGGTCAGTGCCCACAGGTGAATGTGAGGATTGGAACCATCTGAGTGAAAAGTCAAAGCCAAGAAAATTAATTTACATAATGTATAGGAAGTAAAATAACAGGACATGAATAAATCCTAATTGTGGATGACAATGATCCTGTCCTGCTTGCCAAAGCTGTGAGCGTACTACTCCAAATCAAATTTCGGCTCTTTTAGTTTATCTTATTATATTTGGAAGAGGACACCATTTCCAGTCCTTATTAAAAGAATCAGCACATTCTCTGCCTCACAAATAGTTCACTAATCGCCCCCTGAAAAGTTCTGTACTACTCACCTTCTTCCTCCAACAATTTTAACCTTTTCCAAGACTACCAATGTTGTGCTGTGACTATAAATTTACATGAAATCTGCCATTTAGTGGCAGCTTTGATCCCAAGTGTCTCCATCAAGTAGCATGAATACAATTTCAACATTTGTGCCACTGTTTAATTCCCCTGAGAGTGGAGGTTAGTAACCCTGAAAGTGTGCAAAACTCGGAATATGATCCTGCACTTTTCAATCATGTCAGATGAAATGAATTCTGCTGGATCAGGTATGAAAAATGGAAAGAAAGTTGGAAATGAAAGCCTTAAATTACTTCCTCACTTCACATTCCATCCATCTATTTGCAACTGACCTTAAAAGGGGGACACTTTGTAGAAAAGTAGCAGAAAAGTGGGTTTTAACTCAAAATCTGAAGGTCTATCGTCAGCTATACGACACGCTGCCACTGTGCCCCTCCTGCGTTATGTTTCCCTTGAGTTTCGAGCTGTAAATCTTGCAGCCGAAGCAGACAGAACCTGACCTGAGATGTACTGGGGTTTTTTGTTTTTTTTCCTCAAGAACACTGTCACTGCGTCATTTCATGCTGGATGATATCTTGCTCAAGGACACTCTGGCAATTACACAATCTGTCTGTGTTTAAGTCTGCGAAGGTCTTTCTAACCAACTAATCATTTTTAATCCACGTTTCCCTGAAATTAACTCACTGGGGACACAATAAAAAACCCTTATAGATCATAAAAGTCTCCACAGTATTGGCCTTTTTAGAAATCATCTTGATAATGGATCTCGAGCACAGCCTTTTCAGATTAGGGTGTGCACACAAACGCACACACTCCATCTGTAAACGGTTACCTCGGGGACTGACAAACTGAAAACTGCATAAGAAGCTGGAGTGAGCTCAGAGCAGTTTGTTAGGATTATGCAAGATAAAGCTACTGGAAAATATCAATAGACCAGATTAGTTGATTAGTTGTCATCCCTGAGGGGAAATTGGGCTGCAGCAGCATCTGTAGGTGGTAAAAGGATAAATCAGAGGCACGGAAATAGGTGAAGGGCAAATGAGGGTTTGTAACATCAAAAGAAATTTTGCACTGAAATGTTAAGTAGATGTATGTGAATAAGCACGCGTGGTCAAACAGTCATATCAATCAAATCAGCAGAGCAGAGCGCAGAGGAAATGAGAGGTATCAGCATTATGAAACGAGGCTCTACGGAGGAGGAAGCTCGGGCACTAAAGAGGTTTCGAGCTTGGCAGATTGAGTTAGAAAACTGTAGCACTGATCTTTTCATAGCACACAGCTGATTCATCCCACAAAGCAACAGGATGCAAACTTTTAATTTATTAAAACAACTCTTAAATCAATCTGTGCTTTCTGACAGCTCCCATTTTCAAGATTTAAATCTTTCAAGTAGGCAATGCTACATTCAGATTATTCAGATTATGCCATAACCCCTCTTTTATACAACTCATTAATCACCCTGCCCATGTCTGATTGGCTCCAAGTAAAACCTGTCAAGCTACAGAAGAGTGCTGGAATTGCACACTTGTTTTCTGCCAAAGATGCAGCACCACGTTTGTCTTTTCTATGATGACGCAGCATTTCAAGGGCATTATGAAAAATGGAGGTTATGTGATTGTTTTGGTTTGTCTGTGTGTTTGTTAGCAGAATTACTCAAAAAGTCATGGGCAGATTTGCATGAACAGTCAGAGTTCATGCTCAGCCCAACTCAGAGTGGTTGGCTTTTAGAGTCAGCTGGTCTGGATGCACAAGTGTTTGAAACTATTCTTTATGATTATGAGTTTTAGACATAAATTTGCAAACATTGTGACTAATTCAGATATCCTTGTGGACACAGGGATGCACTTTTGTTCTAATATTTAACACACATTTTTTATTAACTGCAGATGTTTATTGGTTCTAAATATAAATTAAAAGTTTACTTGCTTTCCCCCGGTCTCAAACTCCAAAGCACCAGGCGATTTAAATAACATATACTGTCTGTTAACAAATCCAATCACAGTGACAAATATTCTGCATTTACCTGTTTCTCACGTCAGCCATGGCAGATGTCAGGTGGATGAGGTCGGACATCATCTCACATGAAGCGCACAACAGGAGGAAGTTTGTCTCAGCTCTGTTCTCTCTGGTGTCACCACACCTCTGCACTGGCAATAACCGTGACACTAAACAAAATGAAAGATGATCACTTCCAGTTGTAGTTAGACTGTCTTTGCAGTTTATTGTGGCTTTCTTTTCTCTCAGTTACAGCTTCACTGCGGCCACAGCTTATCTGCACATTTTATGGATCACTAAAGCAAGATGTCAGCTGCTAACAGCGTTCATTGTTCTGTGGGAGACTCCGTTCCCACAACAAACCTGTTAAGTAGGACAGAGAAACTCATTCCTCAGATAGCTGCCTTCTCTCTTGATCTCTTGCTGCTGCTCCTCTGCTGTCCGATCATTTGAACAATAGCACTTGCTCCTTCGGGAGACTGCACCACGTTCCGATACAATAAGCATAATAAAGATTTTCAACCTACAGCATTTAAAAAAAAATCTTTTATAGATATTCTGATATTAATTTTTATCATGAACACGTTTGGCCAGAAATATGGTGTGGTGATGGAAGCCTCTGGAAATAAAGACTGTTCTCAGGTGCGCCTTCTTCAGGTGCTCTTGAAGTTTAGTGTTGCAGCGTCTTTGTGAAACGTCCCCTCTCTCTGCTCGGCACTGTGGCTGGATGAAAAGTCTTTGCCACCACTCTGTCTCTAATTAAATCTATTCCTGCTGCCATTTTTGTCTGTTCTCTATTGGAAAAGGAATTTGCAGTCTCAGTGGAGCCAACCTGGATAAATGGAGCTCATGTTCAGTTTGTAGCATTGTAATTGTCCCGACTAATTGTCATCGACTGCAGCTCCTTTCCAAACCACGAGCATCTTAAAGCACACCGCTTTTTTCTTCTTTGTTTAAAACTCCTCAGTTAGCTGGAAGGATTGATCAGTCGATATAAAAACTTAACGGATGAGTCATTTAATAAGCGTGCTTCCAGTTTATTGAATCTATCATTTTCTCTTTTGGAAATTTGCTTGTTTGGACTTGGGGAGTTTTAGAGACTAAATGACTGATCAGGTAAAACGTTACTTGGATTTGTAACATTGAAACCAAGAGTAAATAAGGAAAAACAATAACATAATGCTGAGAGGTCAAAGGTCGAGAAAAACTAGTATCATTAAATATTCATGTCAGAACAGGCTACTAATGCCCCCATTGCATATTGAGACTTGGTGCACTCAGATTCATGGGTCAGCAATTATTTTTTAATATATGCATAATATTGGTGTCTTTTCAAATGCTGCTGGTTGTTACGTGGTCCTCCATGTGAATGGACGATAACAGACCAACCTTATGACCGACTGGGAGGTCTAGATGGTCCCTACTGGCTCATATCCATGGAGCTGATTACTGCTAAGTGGGTGGCGCATGTGGGCGCAGACAGGACCTCGACTATTCTGGGCTTCGACCTTCGGGGTGAACAGAGGAAAAGGGCTGACAGGTGGTTTTATGATATTCCAGCTTCCTTTTCAGTAATTTTGAAGTTATTCCAGATTTTTCCACATTTGAAAGGCCTTCACTTCTCTCACCAGCTGTTTACTTGTGGATCTCTCTTTCTTTAGTTTTGGTTTGAGTGAGTGAAATGCAGCCTGAATGAGATGAGACTGGACTGTCAGGGCAGAATATTTCACTGCTCTACTTTCAAAACATCTTGAGTCACTTTAATATAATAACTTTGCTGCGTTTGACTGAATCCAAGTCTCCCAACTGTGGAATCAATTTAAGTTTTAAAGATAATGAGAGACTCGCACTAAGCCATAAATCTAAATAAACAAATAAAGAATAGACTCAAAGTCCATTGGTTGTAGACTTAATTTGGTTTTCCAAATTAAAATGGGGCTTGGTGCCAATATTGAACCCTTTGCAGCAAATCCACCTCAGTTATCAGCACCTTCTTCTTTCATTTTATAGATTAGCTCAAAAATTGATTTTAAAAAATTGCAAACTATAATTCAACCTTTTATTTCTCCTTGACTTGTGAATTGTCATTCTCTCCTGGTAGGACTTGCTTAGTCAGCTTTATGTCATCGGCAGCTTGATCAAAGTGTAGGAGTGGAACTCGGTACAAAAAAGAGGGACCATATCTGTCCTGTACTGGCTTATCTTCCTGGATTACCCAAGACACGTAGAAATACCTGAATGTTTTTCTTTTGCATCAGCACCAGGTTATATCTGTGAACTGCAAATTTCATACCCCAGCTCTAGACCTCTCAGATCTGCTGACCAGTGACTGCTTCACTGTGCCCAGTTTAAATGCCACCAGACAGTTGCAGCCTGCAGCCCTGCTGTGCGTGTTTATCTGAGCATGTTGACCTATTTCCATCTCCATCTCATGATTATGGTGTGTACCTGTGTGTCCTGCTGCCTAAATGTAATATGTGCTCTTCATCATTGAACAGATTGCCGTCCTGCTCTTTATGCAAGTAATAATATAGATTGGTTCCATGCATAGCTTAGACTGTCACAGTCTAATGCTATTGAACCTGCATTTAACACCTATTAATTCCCACCAGCCGCCTGGAGTGTTCAGAGTCAGTAAAAGGAAAAAAAGAACAGGTCAGGGCCCGAGATCAAATGAAAATTGCTGGGATTGAGTGCACTGAATTACATTAACATTTATTTTTTTCAGCTGAGGACTGTTGAGCGTGTTCAGAACCTCAAATTACTCAGTAAGACCTACTTGGAGTTCAGCCGTAGATGACCAAAAGAAGCAGTATTTTTTAGCTGTGTGGTTGGATGGAAACAGTCAACTTTCCTGGGGGGAAACAAGCTGGAGGCAGACGGGGATAAAGCTTGACCTAGTGTAAGGGGAAATCACGCATAAAGATGTTACTTGCCTCATTAGATCATGCAACATCAAGTGGAAAAGGGTGAAACTGTTCACACAGTGAGTCAACACATGTTTTCAACTCACTGAATTTGCTGACGAAATAAAATCTGAGCAGTTTCTTGGGACCCTGCAGTCACAGAGGGGCTCAGGGAGATGGACACTTTGAAATCTTGGTTTTTCATTCTTTTCCAAATCACACCACATAATATAAGTACACTGAAAGGGTTAATGTCAGAGAAATATTAGTCCCATGGCTGAAACAAAACTGTGTTGGCTGTTGGTAGAACAGGATTCCTGGAGGAGCCCTGCTCTCCTGGACGTCATTTTTAGCTGATATTATTTATTCATTTAAAATAAAATGCAGGTGTCAGTCTTCATTTTGTTGCAGCTTTTAAAAATAGTCATTACATAAATTAGAAATGTGCAGAATAGGTCCAAATCTAAGTACTAAAGACTAAGATTTAGAACATGAAGAGCCTCTAAAATAATAACAGAGGCTCTTTGAGGTAATTTCCAAAAATAGCCATTAAGTGGCTGAGCTGAAATAAACTCTGATGCAAGAGCAAATTCTTTTTCTTTTTTTTTTAGATCAACCCAAACCTCAACATGAGGACCAAATGTTTCTTACCTTTATATCAGAAGTTGGAGCCTGGGAGAAAGTGAAGGTGGAGAGACTATGTTCACCAGTATAACCAACCTGTGCACAATAATTATTGGTGCTGCCAAAAAGACTTAATTGTGGGAAGAACATTGTTGTTTCCATCCACAATGATTTATTTGGCAGTACAGCTTTGTTCTGCAGACTGGCACTGATGTCAGCTTTAATATGGTAAATGGTAAATGGCCTGCATTTGTATAGCGCTTTACTCAGTCCCTGAGGACCCCAAATATCAGTTCAGTGCAGATTTTCTGTACAACCCCAAATCACAACAGCAGTTGCCTCAAGGGGCTTTATATTGTTAGGTAAAGACTACAGACTGAGCGGCTGCAGCTAGTCTTTTGTCGAGATAACATAAACTTTGGATGCAGAGATTTAAACATTTCAAAGACCTGCATAGAGGATATTCTTCACGGCCTTAAAAGTTGCACTTGGAGTTTGAACAACACATTTATTCCATCATTTAGGGTAACCTTTTAAGTGAACGTGGGGATTCACATTTGGAAATGATTAGATTGTGCGCTTGTCTTTCTGAAGTATACTGCAATTTCCTTCTGGCTCGGGTAAACGACCAATGCTGTACATTTTACCAAAAGCTAAACTTAAAAGACAAAAATAGCTAAACCAGAGGCCTGAGGATGGCCTTTAGTTCCAAATGTTTCCAAAAATATGTGACGTGTTCTGACCGCTGACATTTCATTCAAAGTTAAAGTTTAGAGTTTCACTAATGGCTGCAAACTTGTATGAGTTTGTGACGTCTGCAGACAGTTTTGTGTTGGTGTTTCTGTCTCCTTTAACATTTCCCCTGGTCATTGACCTTTCACCATTATACGTTTGTCCTGCTTCCTGGAGTATTATGAAAACTTTTTATGGGTGAAAGCAGATGGGGAACAGAGGTCGTATGAAATGAAACAACAGTGACTGCCCTTAAGTATTGTGGTCATAATCACACAAAGGTAGCTGAGGGCTTGCAGCCAGAAATACGCAGGTAGCAAGCTGCGTGCCCAAGAATTTCAGTCTGTAGATGTGCAAAGCTGGTAGAGACATACCCTAAAAGACTGGCAGCTGTAATTGCAGCAAAAGGTGGTTCTACAAAGTATTGACTCAGGGGGCTGAATAATTACGCACACCCCACTTTGCAGTTATTTATTTGTAAAAAATGTTTGGAATCATGTATGATTTTCGTTCCACTTCTCACGTGTACACCACTTTGTATTGGTCTTTCACCTGGAATTCCAATAACATTGATTCATGTTTGTGGCTGTAATGTGACAAAATGTGGAAAAGTTCAAGGGGGCCGAATACTTTTGTGAGCCACTGTATGAGGACTAATTCATAAGTCCTTGAAGAACACTCTTCAAGGACTTATGAATGTCCTTAGGGATGTATGAAGTCCTGTGAAAATGTTATTTTTCACAGCTGTGTTGAGCAGTATCATAATGCTGTCTGGAGAAATACGTGGAGAGTAAAGAGTTTCAGAATGAGTACTACTGTAAACCTTCGCAGCTTAATGTGTTTAACTTTTAATCAGCTTTTTCTTTGTCTGTTGTTTTTGCTGTTCTTGTAATGTCACCTTCAGTGTCAAGCATCTTGGTAAAATATTCACATCTTTCAAAGAGAATCTCTTGTTAGGGTGAAAACTTTGCTCTCTCACATCTGTCATTTCTCCACTTACAAAGTTGCTAATCATTGTTTCAAGTTTAATTATTATTATGAGTAAAATGTGTGTAGCAAATTTACAGCGGCGCTGCTTTCAGACCGCTTCAGTTATATGGCATTAGCTGCCTCTACTGTGCATTTTTTTCTAATTTCCTGTATTCCGTCTCCAGTGAATTAAAAACCGCACCCACACCGAAAGCAGAGCGCTCGACTGTCAGTGTAACATATTTACATACATGACTAGACGTATCCATATCTAAATTACAATCTTGCGATCAAACCGTTGAAACTGGAGGATGGAGAGAGACTTGGAAACATTCCTGATAGCAGTGAATAAGAATAAGTCTCATATACTTGCAGAGACTCATATTTAATACCAAAGATGTCGAGATAACACAAAAAGAGCCTGGAATGGAATTTCAAATGTGTTCCCTCTGTGAGCTTTGCAGGAAAGATTTATTTTCCATCAGAATGGCACAAACGCATGAATGAATCTTCATTTACTTCATTTACTTTCAATCTGAATTCAGATGGACTTTTAAGGCGATATGAGCATTTTGGAGTATTTGACATGTGTAACTTGTTCTACCTCAGATCTGTTCACTTTTTTTCCTGAACTTTTCTCGTTGTCATTTTCACTGCATTAATATGTTTTAATATTTTCTGTCTAGTTGATTAATTTGACCGGAAAGCAGAAAAACTGAAACTATATTCAGTTCGTTTTCCCTCTCATGTACGGTTGTACATTCAGATAGTCCATATTCAGATACAACATTTTCACAGCTCCACCGGATATTAACATCAGCGTTCAGCCTGACAGAGGGTCCTCACTGACCCGGAGGACCTCCGATCCCCGGAGATGTGGAAATATTTACCAACCTCGAGTTGGTGCGTTTAATGCAGGTACATGGGTAAAAGCCACACTCTCACACTTTCCACCGAGCACTGGAGCACTTCTGGTGAATGCTGAATTTAGATACTGGGGAACCTTTTTGGAGAAGAGATCTGACTGAGGGGAGGAGGGAGGGAGAGTCGGATGAAGCCAGGGGGAAAATAGAAAGTGACGGAGGCTCTCTCTCTCTTTATCTTCTGCCCTAAAGTGCTAAGGTAGATTAACCAGTCCAGATGGACTATCTACAGTTCAGATCAGGTTCAGCCTGACAGAGCTTCACGTGGAGACCACGCTGTCCAGTGTTACCTGATTAGCACTGACAGAACGACAGATGGAAGTTTGGAGCAGTCAAACAAAGAAAGTAATCCGAGGTGCCAGCTACACATTCTCAGTACCAGGCGGGTATTGTTGGAATGAGGACAATTATTTAGGACGTGGAATACTTATTCTTTTTTTACACTTGAAGACAACTCAGAAATGTACACCTTTTAAATTATAGAACATGTTTTCAAAAAGGCCAAAAGACAGTTCACACTGTGTGTGTGTGTGTGTGTGTGTGTGTGTGTGTGTGTGTGTGTGTGTGTGTGTGTGTGTGTGTGTGTGTGTGTGTATACATGTTTAGACATCTTTGTAAGGACAAAGAATTGGCATGCTACTATACTTGTGGGGACCAACAGTCACTTGTGGGGACAAATTTCCCGTTCCCACAAGTTTTAAGGCATTTTTGAGGCTCTGTGGTTTTAGTGTCAGGGTTACAGTTAGGTCATGGTTAGGTTTTGGTGGAGGGTTAGGGTAAGCAGCTAGGAAAGCAAGCATGTCTTCATTCAGATATGAAAACGTGTGTGTGTGTGTGTGTGTGTATAAAACACAGGATGTATCATAACAGGAAAACACAAAATTCATGTGCTATGATATGGTAATTCTTTTTGTGGATTCAATTTTAGTGCAATGGTCCTGAAATCAGCTTAATGCTGTTTAAGCAGTGATGGTTAAATGTTGAGGATAAAATCAAGCTTCTGATCCTGATCAGCTGATCTGGGTTTACACTTCTAAACAAGCCCTCCTCGACCCCAGCTCGATCTGACCCAGTCAGTGGTCATCTAAGTTTTCACTGAGACCTGCTCAGTGGGTTTCTTGGGGTCTTGCTGCTAGTTGGGGAACATCTTCAGCTTTCTATGTATGCACATGAAAGTAAGTCATCTTGTGACTGTAATGGTACTTAATGAAGTGCACTTGTTGGACAAAAAGAATGTGTAAAGCACAGTATTGGTTTGACGACAAAAGTCTGAGCTACTTTTTGATCTGTAAAGCTTTACAATCTAAATTTAGATCAAAACAATTTTAAAGTTATGTTTAGAACTGCAGATCAGATTTTTGCAGTTCCACCTAAGAAGTGTTAACCTTGAGCAGCTCTTCCTTTATGATGATAGGGGCCCTTTGGGCTTAAACCTTAATCTTTAGTTCTTAAAGTTGGACCTATTGATCTGATTCAGAGCTCCGTGTTTCTGTAGTCAGATTCTACCAGAGTTCAGGCTGGAATACCAACAGGGCGGCTGCACCTTGGACTAACACCCCCAGGGGCCCAGAGTAGTCTCCTGTTTTCCAAATTTCCATGTAGAAGGTTACAGAGTTTAGATGTGGTTTCAAGGCCGTGATTATTTCATTTTATCTCGTGCTTCCACGGCGCATTTTACTAAATGAAATTTCACTTAATCCAATGAACACAAAGTAATTGCTAATTACTAGCATATACGCGGCGCTTGGAGAGAGAAACGGGGGAATCAGTAGGGACCAGCAGCTTATTTTATTTACCCCCAGGCCTCCTCGAAGGTTAATCCAGTCGTGTGTGACAACACAGTAATGAGTTTTTTCTGTTTTGTTTTGTTTTGTTTCCATAAGAAATCCTTTGTTTTACAGAACACTTCCTTCATGTGTCAGCCCCGTAAAAATGGAGGCTGCAGTGAAAATGAATGAGATGGTCTGGGATGTAAATTCTGGAGGATCAACAGTCTTAAAAGTTGCGATCTATGATTTCACGGTCAAAGTGTGCGTAGGATTACAGCTTTGGTTCAAAAACCCAAATCAAACAGCTGCTGAGAGGGGTTAAAGTTCATTGTTTGGGTTTCATTACATGGGTTTCAGGTTGGATTTGGACTTCTTCAGTGTCAGAATATTACTACCTTATATGACCTCTCGTTGTGCATGTAGAAGATTCGGTTGCTGATTGTGATGTTTGAACTCTTTTAACAACAACAGTCTGACGAGCGCACAGCTAAGATGGATGATTTATCAGAATGAGATTCTGCTGCGTCACGTGTGAACAGATGGCTGCGGTTCATTCAGTTTGTTACCGCTGAACACATTAGCGAGGTCTGTGTGAGAAAGAATACACAAGGTGCTCTGTTAGAGGACAATAACTGGTGAGGAAGGGACTGCAAGATGCAGATTGCTGAGTCTGTTCAGTGCGTCCCACTGAATTAGATTCTAATTGTGGCAGCAGGCAGTGATAATCCCTGTCCCCCTCCTAACCACTGCCACAGGTTCTCGTTGTAGCCCCTCCAACTCTTAGAGTAGAGCAAGGACTATATTCATCGATGGAACTGGACTTATTGAGTCATTATCGAGGAACTGCTAGTGCCCAGTAAGCTGGTATAGAAATGCAAGATGGGAAAGGCTGGAGACAGCAGGTAAGCAGCAACTGTTGTCACTAGTAAAGCAGGTGTCGATGACAGTAGTTCTGTTAGATGGAAGAAATATTTAAAAACTGCTAAAATTATTTACTGCTATTACAGCGTCCTTGTAACGTTACCACAGCACTAGTTGGCCATGTGTGCTGTGTGGGTGTGTCGTGGTGCTTGCTCCCAGACTCAGATGCCCCTTTTTCACCTGTGGAACCAGTGCACAGCTGTTTCCACTTAAAAATTAATTAGCACTGGTGTATAAAAGCTGTGGAGAGGCGCTGGCCAGCCTTACTGGGCCAGCCTTACTGGGCCAGCTACAGAAGTGTGGTGAGCAGCGTTGGGGTCCTTACTCAACAAAACACCAACATATTACTCATCATTCGCTACTTTGCTTAAAAGTAATATAATACATTTACTTAATTATTTGCCGGAGAGAGTAATTTATAGTATTACACTACTCATTACATTATCATTTATTTGTAAAATGACCAAGTGCATTACCTCATAATTACAGTTAACCATGTAAACCTGAGGCTATAGTGCCACACACTAGAGGAAGCTTGTCTCTATTTGCATGAATGTAACGTCTTTGATATGCTGCTCAGTGATTGTTGTGATGGTGAAAGTGGAGCCAACAAGAACCCAGTGAGAATCGATAAGTGATATTGATCATGGAACAGGAATTGCTAAATTCTTGTCAGTTCCCATTCCCAGTGGTGATATGAACATTACTTTTATTTTTATTGCACAAACGAACAAGAGCACAATGCTAACACAACTTCTGCTCTTGGCAAGAACCTGCACAGACAGCATGCTAATGCTAAGCTTACCAAGAACCCAGAGTGATGACATGCTGATGCCCTGAACTTCAACAGATAACGAGACCTTTATCATTATACTGGGTTCTTGGCTAGCGTAGCATTAGCATGCTGTCCGTGCAGGTTCTTACAAAGAGCAGAAGTTGTGTTAGCAACATGTTGCAGTTGTTTCTGTTCTGGGTGCAGTTTCCACTTTACCATCACGCTCTCGTCCTTCTGTGCAATAAAGATAGGAGTCATGTCCACATCGCCACTCCTCCAGCAGAGCACTCAACCATCTCTTCCTACAGCTGATTGTAGCAAGTCAGAAAGAAAAAAGCATGTTTGCTTGATTCCACCCAGCATGCAGATATCTGAAGAACGTTTATAACGCAAGTAAGAACATAATTGCAACTGTAATGTGATTACTGATTTTTGTACACTATTACAATAATGAGTTACTGAAAAAATGTAGTGTGATTACAGTTTAGATTCCTTTGTAATGTGTTACACCCAACACTGGTGGTGAGCAGCCAGTGAATAGTTGTGCCCCAGTGTAGCAAAGGTGTGCGTTTTCTTCAAGCCTTACTTTTCAGAGATTTTGTGTCATTTTCTGGGTCTTTGATTTCTGGCTTGGTTGTTTTCTTCTCCTTCAGTCCGTCTCTGTCTCGTCTCTGTGTCCTGTCATCTTTATCCCCGGGTTTACCTCCAGTCTCCTTAGTCATGTCCCCGAGTCTGTGTGGTGTCTCTGTGCCACGTGTCGGGACATGTGTTTCCCCTCCTGTTCCCACGTTCATCTCTCTGTCTTTTGCCGCTTTGTCTTCCCGGTCTGTTATGTCTTCATGTCTGTTTATCCCCAGTCCCAGTGTCAAGTTCACAAGTCTTATTCTGTGTGTGTGTGTGTGTGTGTGTGTGTGTGTGTGTGTGTGTTGACATACTCCTGTCTTGTGAGAGTGATGTTCAGTTTTGCTTCCCCTGTCTCATTAGTTATGATTTAGTTCAGCTGTGTTCCCATGTGTCTCCATTTCCCTTAATCACTCTCCTGTGTATAAATTGTCTGGGTCTTCCTCTGTTCGTTGTCGCGCTCTCCCTCGTGGTGTGTGTAGTCTCTGCGTTGTTCCTGCCCAGCTTAGGTTAAGTGTGTATGTAAGAAGACTGCTGTCAGTGTCAGGCAGCTCGGTGTTCAGTATTTCTCTCACATCAATGAGCTCAAGAGAATTTTTTTTTTTCTTTATTTGGTGACTCATGTGAAGCTTTATATTTGCTAACATGACATAAAGCATCAGCATCGTTGATATAATTACCTCCCACACAGTCTGCACTTTTTCTCCAATTCAATTTATTGACAGTGTGTGTCCATCTTTACATAGCCATTTTAACTGTTAGTGATTTTCCCCATGCTGGACTCAAATTGTCTTGTTAATGTTGTAATCCAAGCAGAAACTGATAAAAGCGCCTCAAACAGTTTCTCTGATGGTCGTTTGAGAGTTTCTCTAAAACAGACCAAATCTCCACAGACTCATGTTAAAATTTACAGCAGAAAAGTACAGATTCACACTTTTAGTGTGTGTATAGTCGTTTAGATGCGGATGGACAGCCGAGTCTTGTCCCGTGCAGGTGGCTCTTTTATGCTGAGCCATGCGTTTATGAAGTGGCTGTTTGGTTTCTCCAATGTAGAGGTCTGAGCATTCCTCGCTGCACTGTACAGCATACAGTGCTGTTAAGTTTGTGTTTAGGAGTTTTGTCTTTGGGATGAACCAGTTTTTGTCTGAGTGTGTTTCTGACCAGTAATAAAACTCATTGCACTAAAAGCCATTCCAGGAAGATTATTTTTATATTACTTTCCTCTGATTAGCTTACCGTAAACGTATTCAGTTTATGGATGCAGCTTTGACACAGGGCTAACTAGCCTTAGTTGTAAACTTAGCACTTAGCTTTCTAACCAAGCATTTCTGTGGCAAGCTGAAAGTCAGAATATTCAGTGTCATAAAGTGGCTCTCTTTGGCTAAACCAGTTTTCTTGGCTTATGCTGAACACTTACAGTAACCTGGTGGGGGCACGTTATGATCAGAAGCTTCACACTTTCTCCAAGTCTTTCATTTATAGCAGGTTTGTGCAGATTCTCAGGTTTCAACACTACAAACTGTGCATCACATTCTCACTGTAAATTGTGTGTATTTATTTGGTGATGCAGAAACTGTATAAATGTTAAATGTTATACATTTTCACACTTTTACAATGCTGGAATTACAGCTGCTAGAACACAGAACACACACCAAGAATAACTGTTCAATTAATCTGCTATTTCATTTTGTTCTGTGACAAACAAAAGCTGACCTTTAATGTTTAGAGCTTCAGAGGGATCATTATGTCCTTGTCATGTGAGGAGGAAGAGTCATATGAGGCATGAAATGCTGCTTCTATGGAAGTGCATTCAGAGCCCCGATTAGAAAGCTTTAAAGAAAAAGTTGATAACCACCATAGTGATACCTGCTATCTCTGAATGGGGTTCTAGGTTAGTGCAGAGAACCGGCTAACGCAAAGAAAGCCTGACTATGCTCAACTTACTTGGTTATAATTCAATTCAATTTTAATTTTATTTATACAGCACCAAATCACAACAACAGTCGCCTCAAGGTGCTTTATATTGTGAGTTCACTAGCTGGGCCCACGTCCTCATTTTAGGTTTGACAGCATTTTAGTAGGTACAGTAAAGGTGAATGGCTTGGACATGAATTTAGCTGCGGTTTGGGGAAGGCCTTGAAGGGGACTGGCGATGGCTCCCGGGCCTGGCAGATCCCCGTGTACTAAATAGAAGTTAAAGAATTGAAAAGGGGGCACGTAAACAAGAATGAACAGTTTCTAGAACTGGGGGAACCTATATTGATGAGAACTGGAAGGAGGGTGTTTGGACGCATGCTCCCGCTCCTGAAATTCCGATACTTAATCTCCAAGTAGACATACAGAGAAAAACCCAACAATCATATGACCCCCAATGAGCAAGCACTTTGGGGACAGTGGGAAGGAAAAACTCCCTTTTAACAGGAAGAGACTTCTGGCAGAACCAGGCTCAGGGAGGGGCGGCCATTTGCCACGACCAGTTGTGGTGAGACAAGGAAGACGGGACAAAATAATACACCCCTCGAGTAGGGTCACTCCTCGCTCCAAAACCAATTCTGGCTACATCCATCTGTTTACAGTTTATCACCACAATTTGTTAATAAAAATGTGTCAGAGTAAATGAAATGCAGTCAAGGACGATCAAAATAATGTCAAGCCATAAACTGGTAACTTTGTAATTTCATGTTTCAAATATACCCGTTTGCTGTTACCATAGTAACCACAGGCAGCTTAGCAAATGACCCGGTAGGAAAAATAAATAAGTAACCTGTAAACTGACAAATAAAAATGGCTAACCTGTGTAAGGTCAACACTTGTTGAGGAAGGCAGACAATTTTAATGGATTTGAAAGAGGAGTTCACACACACTGAAACATTTCCCGCGGTTGACTGCTCCTGCAGATTTAGAGGACTGATAGTTTATCAATAAACCAATTTAGTGTGGCCTGGTTGTGCGTCAGCTCTCCGGGATTATAAATATGTTAATAATAGTTCTCCATCGCATGTTCAGATGTACTGATACAAATCAAAAGACTCAGGCAGACAGCCACACATATTTTATCAATAAACCATTTTACTCTGGACGGCTTGTCAGTACCCAGTACTCCAGAGGTGGAATAATGATGGTAATGCACTCACGCCGGCGACCCATCGGCCGCAGCCAAAACCCAGATCTGCATGCTGGAAGGGACACAACTATGTGGACCTTCATTCAGGGCTGACTTATACTCAGCTCCTGCCTCCAGTCAGAGTGTGTAAATAATGCACGGCTGTAAATGTTGGAGCTGAAGCGATCGCTCTCTCTGTACAAAAATAACAGATACACAGCAGAGAGGTCGCTCATGAAAACTGCATGCAGGCATGCAAGGAAGTGTCTTCAGGTAAAATGTCTCCTATATTATTGTGACAGAAGTAGCAGTGACACATCTCTGTGTGTGCGTGTGATTGATAGCCCAATTTGTATTGTTTTTCTGAGGGGGTGGGCTATCAAAGGTGTATGACCACTTGAGTGACAGCTGATAACCGTCCACTGAGAGGAAACAAACCAGCAACATTGTTTTTGAAAAATGTCAAAAATAATTGGATTCTTACTGTGATTTTCAAGCACCTCTCCTGTCATCTCATCAGCCACGCAGCAAATTAGAGAACATGAGAGAGAGAGCGCGGTGCGTTCAGTCATAGTATGTTTTCCCACGACTGCTTTCTGATGGTCAGAGAGAGAACGAAGCAATTTGGAGGACACGTCTCCAGTTTTGTTTCTCTCTGTCCAAACTTCAAAAACATGCATTTTGCATCAAAGCCAGTTCAGCTGTTAAAGCTTCTATTAAAGGGGGGCGGTGTGTATGAGGTCAAGTCAAGGTCAAGTTTACTTATAGAACACATTACCAACAGTGCTGCATGAAGTCCTTAGCAATAAAATATAAAAAAAAATAAAATGCACAACAGTGATGCAGTAAAATATAGAAAAATAAATAAAATAAGTCAAAAACAACAACTCACGCTGTTAAAACCAAAATGTTTGGTTATGTGTGTGGTTAAAGCCAGACCATAAAAATGTGTCTTTAGTAACGATTTAAAATGTTCCAGCGTTCGTGCAGATCTAAGAGGAAAACTAGACTATTCCAGAGTCTAGGACCTGCCACAGAGAAGGCTCTGTCGTCACGAGATTTAAGTTTAGACCGTGGAATAGTTAAGGTTAGTTTTGACCTGGACCTCAGCTGGAAGGTATGGCTTTACCTTGGCTAGCTGTCTCAGGTGAAACAGCTGGATTGGACTACTGCGCTCACCGGCCTACACGGCTTAAAGGAGCAAACCAAGTTTTTTTCCATTTGATTCACAATAGGAAGATAAGGGGCCCAGAGCACTGTCAGTGTGTTTATTGAAGAAGTTGCCACAACAGTGAAATGAAAGTACCAAAAAGTTGAATCTGTTCATCTGGACGTAGAGTTTTCAGTGAGAAACGTTTCGTCACTCATCCAAGTGACTTCTTCAGTCTCAGCTGACTGCAGGTTTACCCAAACCTTATAAACAGTACATTTGCATAATGACTGAAACCTTTGATCAAAGACCATGTACACATCCTGGACAGGGAGGAACGCTGGTTTCAGCGCGGAGTCAAGGAGGCCATTTATGTGAAAAGGGAAAGACCATCTCTGAATCGAGGAGGGGGCCTAAGGGTACATCTGTCACCATCTTACAATGCTGTGATTGCAGCCATTCCCCAACTCTCTGTAAGAGAGAGCAGTGGCCTTTGATTAGTCGTTGTTGATCAATAGTCATGACAATTTGCATATTAATGATCAAGGAACTGACCTCACAGCCCATTGTTCCTTCAGTGGGCTGGTTTCAGTCATTATGCAAATGTACTGTTTATAAGACTGGGTAAACCTGCAGTCAGCTGAGACTGAAGAAGTCACCTGGATGAGTGACAAAATGTTTCTCACTGAAAACTCTACGTCCAGAACAGAATCAACTTTTGGGATCTACTTACCTGAATGATTGAGCATGCACCAGGACAGTGAAATGAAAAGTTGTACTGTGAGAAAATAGAAAATAGTATGAATGTGGGTAGTCAGTATTGTGAGAAGAGATCATGCTCAAAGTGATTAAGTGGTAAGGACTAGGGACAAACTGCAAGTAGGACGGACGCCAATAACTATTACGACCACAGTAACAAAGGTACTAATGTGTCTGACAAAATGAAATGTTAGTCTTCACCATGTTTGATCCCCTAAATGGAGAATCTGTGTTTCTCAGGCTGTATCGGGGTCTTACCTTGAAGGTAAAATGTGTACGAAAGCTTTGTCTGGGACACCGTGTGATCCAAGCAGTTAGTGTAAGCAATAACATAGTTTTCACCAGCGCCCTGTCCCCAGCTCATTCAAACAACGGTCACCTCAAGGTGCTTTAAACTGCAGATCATTGAGCACAGAGCACTTTTGACTCGCAGGGATTCCCTGCGCATACAATGAACTCGTTGCTGGAAACTTTGGCCACGTTTACTGTGAACAGCGCTGGAGTGGGACGCTACGACAGGACATGAGCAAAGGCAGAAACGTGTCACGTTAACATACTAAACAATGAATCACCTTCCACTTACTGAACTACTGCTTTCACAGTAACAGGAATTTTGATGAACTCAAGTCTTTGCATGTGGGCTTTAAAATATGAATAATTACTTGAGTGAAATTGGAGATCTTTTTTATTCACTCAGTCATTATTCACTGCGAGATAAACATCACGCCTCTATCTTTATCTTCATCTTTATTGTTTGGCCACATCTCCTTCTTTGTCTTGCTCTCTCTGTCTCCTCTGATTAAATTTCAATTACGTCTCAGCATGACTCAGCGCCTAAACAGAATTATTACCACGTTTCCTTACTTATTAATCATTACTTATTAATCATTACTTATTAATCATTTCACCGTCTTGTTTTAATGCACACTGAGTGCATGTTTTTTCTCCAGTCCTGACTCGACATTGTCATTAAACAAACTGGAAAATTTACAGCCAAAGTTCATTATAACCTACATGATTCACCAATAACTTCCATGATATAAGAACTGATGTGAAATATATTATATTTCACCTCCAGTGTTCATCTGCAGCTCTCCCAAACCTCTGCTATGATGTTTCTCACAGTTTTTACATTTTCTTTTTATTAATCAAATGTATTGATAATGGGGGAAAAAAGTGCAATATTAGAAATATACATTTGTAATAATTTATATTATAAACACCTTTGTTGCAAACATCCACCATCATAAGTATTAAAATACAGAAATGAGGAAAAGCGTAACAACTGGTCCCCTTTAAAACTAAAGGGCTGTTTGTAAGTGTCTGCTTGTATTGGCTAAACATAACCCAGAGGGAATGGACACATCATTTACTGCTTGTTGGTTAGAAGAAAATAGCTCCTACCAAGACGATGTAGTGCAGTCAGAGCGTATTAGGCCACTGACATGATTTCTCTTGTGGCGTTTCTTCACTCCAGTACATTTAAAATGAAACAGTGGCTCTTTTTTAAAGTTGTGGTGCTCTGCGTTTACTGGGCAGCCATCGCATAAATGCTGCAGCAACAACACCCTCTGTCAAATTTCTTCTGTGGACAGAACGTAATTGGGAAATATTGCTTTTTTAAGCAGTATGAAGGAGTCTTAAACACCTGAAGCGTTCCTCAAGCTGCACTCATATTGTTATGCAGTAATTTCTTCTGACTCTGTCCTGCTGCTGCATCACTGGGGGTTAATGTCTCTGTCTGAAGATGAGGGGTATTTGCAGGAGTTGAAATTTGGGGGTAATCTGGTCCAGGTGGAAGATTTGCCTGCTTGTCTCCAGCCTTTAATACATCCACTGTGTGTGTGGTGTGTTTGTAAAACCTGCTCATGATTTGCTTTAAACGGGTTTGTTGCCAGGCGGACCAAGTTTAAGCAGCCTGGGTTTAAAGTTGTGCAAATATTTCTGTCCCCAGCTCATGAACTTCATTAACTGAGGCTTTATCAGTTGACCAGTTTTCCTGTTAAAAGGGAGTTTTTCCTTCCCACTGTCGCCAAAGTGCTTCCTCATAGGGGGTCATATGATTGTTGGGGTTTTCTCTGTATGTATTTTTGTAGGGTCTACCTTACAGTATAAAGCACGTTGAGGTGACTGTTGTTGTGATTTGGCGCCGTGAGAATAGAGAAGATTATCCTAAAAATGAAAATGGAACAACTCCAAGCTGAGATCCTTTTGTAGCTTCAGTGTCTCATTTACCAGTAAGGGAACAAAGGAGTTGGAGACTGATGGGTGATTGGTTCAGAGTCTGCAGTGATTCTTTCCCATCCCTCACTGAGGCCATTTGGGCATCTCTATAGGATGTTTCATTTTGGACGCCTAGGTGAGGTACTTCAGACATTTCTAACAGGAGAACTCGAGGCAGACGCAGGAGATTGTTTCTCGGCAGACTCGAGCTGAAGAAAGCAAACATTTCAGCGTAATCTCGATGTCTTGGCTGAACAACAGTTCCAAAATGGAAGTTGTAACAACATCGAAGATACAAGTCCACAACTGCTGGAAGTACTTTTTCAGTGTGTCCTGAACATCCTGTTGGACTTTAGAAGACTTTGTGTTCAAGAATCATTTTATATTTAAATAAAATTTTATTTGAATGGTTTGAGACCCTTTTGTTTTCTTATAATCACAAACAGCATAAGAATGTCAAGAAAAATGCCTGGCATGAAGGCTTATCGAACTCCTGATTTCTTATTATTCTTATCCACTCCTTATCCTACTGAGCTTACTGACAGGTGCTCACAGCAAAGGGTTTACAGTAATGACAATGATGATGACAATAAACAGGCTCCTGTAATACTGGTCTGTGTATGTCAAGAGTATTTTAACTAACCAAGTTTGTTGTCAGTCAAATATTCTTGCTCATGCTGTCAATTTATATTCTGCAAAAGTGTGAAGCAGCATAAGTTCAGTGTTTATAATATCAAAGCAAATATTGTTTATTGAACAGTTTCGGATGCATAAATTCATATGAATAGACCTGGCCCTGTTTTTGCATGCTGCATCACAAATGTGAAAAATATTCCTTTCTTTCTTTTCTTTCAGTATATATTATAAAAACACTCTGCTGCAGTTTTTGCTGTCATAATTCATCCAGTTTTGTCCAGGTCTTGTACTACAAAGCGAGCTGAACAGACCCGGGGTGTCTTTCAGTTATCTGGATGCACTGACCCCAACACTGACAATCAGTGGGTAAGTGGTCACCCGGAGCTCGGTCCGATCTGTCGGCTGATCCATGAGCATGTTCACATGAAAGGTGTGACGTTGGCAACATCTGACCAATAATATTGTGTTGTAAGGATCACACAGTGATGTGCTTGTTTATTGTACCAGCCGCTGACTGGGAAAGATAGTTGGAAAAATATGAAGGGGTTATAAACATAATAAAGAATTCAAGTAACACAGCAGCTGCAGATGAATCATCGGTGTGAGAGGAAAGAACTGTACAGTTTAGTGTTAAAGGTGCTGTATGAATGTGTGCTCGCTTTAAACAATTTGGTCAGTAAGACTGGAAAAGAGCTACTATATTAATTTTAATGAGTTTTAATCAAGTGTTTCATTAAATGGATGTTCAGATAGTTTTAGATTTTATTTTTATGCTGCTGCCGTGATAGAGTTTAATGGTCTGAGAGTAAGCAAATAATAAATACAAATGTAGTTTATGTGCGACTAATATAAAGTCCCCAAGTGCAAAAAGGTGTTTATAGAACAAACAAACTGTTTCCAGCCAAGATTCCAGGAACAAAGTTGCCTCAAACAATCTGTATTTTTACTGACGCTCATTTGGGAAACACAAAAAACTCCCACTATGGATGCACAAAGGTCGATGGATCTACGAGGAATGGTGGCTTTATTTTTCTGCAGACTTGGTCGGTCAGTAGGCGAAGATTTCACACATGCTGATCTCTAATCTGGATCACGCCTGCTCCGGAGCAGGTTAGGGTCACAGCATGAGTTACCAAGGAGAAGTGATCCACCCTCGTATTACAGAAAACCCCAAAGTTACCTGGATGAGATGATGCTTTGGTAGCACAGATGACCCTGCTGTGTTAACCATGTTTGCTGGGTCTGCTTAGACCGCTCCCCTCATGAAACAGAAGTAGAAAAAGATTCATGAGCCAAAGGATCAGGCAGTAATATGGATGTTTAGGTGGCTGCCCATTGAATATATCTGTGGATGAAGGTAGGAGGTGTGGCTGGTTAGACTGATTGATTAGTCTTTTTTTTTTCTACTCCTGTTATTCCTTTTCTGTGTGCTGGGCCAGAAATAAAGTCTCGTCCTTCTCAATGTTGCCTGAGAACATAGCCAGGCTGTGTTTTACTCCATTTGCTTTGTTAGTGAGCTAACAATATATCCCCTCATGTACCTGCTGGCAAGAAAGTGTTTCCTGAAATTCTTCTTGTAAAGATGTAGGGCTTTTTTTTCCAGTTATTTAGTGAGTTTATTGTGTGAGGGATCGAATTGAGCTGGATACACTCCAGGAGCACAGTCACTCACTGAAAATCCGATAAATAAAGTGACCTTTCTGCTTCCGCTATTTGAAAATGTGGGTTACATTTGAACAGGACCACGTCGGAGCCAGTGCCTTTTCTTATTTTATGTCTTTGGTCTCTGTAGAAACACCTTGAGGGGAAAAAAATCTTCTTTGACGCAGGCTTTTAGTGTATCAAATGTACCTTTAAAAGCCTTAGGTGACACTCTCTTTAAGCCTTTGACATCGTGCCTCTGTATACAAGAAAAAATGCCTCCTACTTCCACTTCCTCTGCACATGTTGTAAATCCCACATCATGTTTCAAACATGCAGAAAATAAATTCTTGACAGGGCAAGACAAGAGGAGCAGAGGACACGGTGGGGTATAAAGATACGAATGAGTCACCATGTTTGGTTTATTTAAAGGTTTTACAATATAACATCCGGCACTGTGCAAATAATTACCCCGCAGGCTCATATTTGGTGCTAGGAGCTGTGGTTGAGGTGAGACGTGACGTCTTTTTTTTAAATTTATTATCCCTTTCAGAAGCACCGGTCATCATGATAACAATCGTTTGTTAACAGGCAAAAAATAGCTGCAAGTTGCCTGAAGCAGAAAACAATGATACACAAAGCCACAGTCAAATTTTAATTATAACTTTATGGATTTAAGGCTCAAAGCCAGAACTAATTTCATATATTTTAATGTTGTATAATAGAAATAACAATAGCCTGTGTGGGCTGCTTATATTTTTCTTCTTAATGGTTTCTTCACCTCCCAGAGTTTATGAATATCCTATCACACAAAATCTGGCATCAACCACAACGAGGGCAAAAAAGCTGAAATCCGTCTCTGTGGGTCTGATTACAGGTGATGCAGCAGGTGCAGTTTGGTAAATACTAATGCTCTGTGTAAAAAGGCAAAGCAGCAGCAGTTCTTGTTGTCATAGTTGTTCCTGTGTTTTATTGTTAAAAACAGAAGTGATTGCAGTGTTTTTTTAAGATCTGTCAATTTTGGGGTTTTAGTCTCAAAAATGGAAACAAACTCATGTCGCCCTAAGTGGTCTCTGTATGGTACGTGGGACGTCTCAAGGACGTCATTTTGGACCCTCAGCATCTGTTAGACGTTGACTATTAATCTCTGTCTCTCTTCCACAGCATGTCTTTATCCTGTCGTCCTTCTCTCACCACAACCAATCACAGCAGATGGCCCCGCCCCTCCCTGAGCCTGGTTCTGCCGGAGGTTTCTTCCTGTTAAAAGGGAGTTTTTCCTTCCCACTGTCGCCAAAGTGCTTGCTCATAGGGGGTCATATGATTGTTGGCTTTTTTTCTCTGTATGTATTACTGTAGAGTCTACCTCACGGTATAAAGCGCCTTGAGGTGGCTGTTTTTGTGATTTGGCGCTGTATAAATAAAATTGAATTGAATTGACTTCCAAGTGCTCCGAGAATGCAAAGCTTTGATTTTCCCAGAGTTACCAGTATGCTCATGTTTTTTTCCCCTCAGTGGCTCGCAGTGACAGATCAGGACACCTGGATGATGCATTGTATTTTCCATCATGCTGTATATGTGTTTGGGTTGGACTGCTGCCTGCAAAGCCGATTGCTCCGTAAGGACATTACATTTTCACTCTGTTCTGTAAACTACAAACTATAATTCTGCAGTGGAAGAATTTTCCTTGAATGGAAAGTAGTCCCTGTGAAATACTCGAAGCAATCTCCTTGTTTTTCCACCTCACAAATCAAAGTGAGCCACGGTGTCATGTTAATGTTAAAAGATGACAGGAAGAAGTGGTCTTCACTGACCTCGTGGTTCGCAGTAATTAATGGATTCACTTCAGGTCTCAGATCTGTGACGGCGTGTCTGAAATCACAGGAGTCCTCTCTGTCAGCGGCTGGAAAATCACTTTCCTTTGGTCCTTTGGACTGAAGCTTCAAGCTGATCTCAGTTTTTGTGTTCATTTTGAATCGAGCCACTTTTTATAACAAAAACAGTAAAGCCAAACCATGTTTTTGCTTGTATACTTAGTGACTGCAGTGCTTTGCGATAAATGCAAATCTGCTGACATGCTGGCGCTGAACAGGAATCAGCATCAAGCTTAAACCTTGAACTGATGACGCCTTCAGACATGATTTTGGTTCCTTCCTTTTGTTATGTTGAGCTTTTGTTGAGAGTTGTATGCTGCTGTGTAGCGCCCTGGAGACCTGCCATTATAAATGGATTGATGTTGCATACTGTGGATCAAAGCATCTGTGTGGAAGTCTTCATCCACATGTCTAACAACATTTCAAAAGCTGTCTCAGAGCCACATATACAACATAGGCTACGTTCACACTGCAGGTCTTAATGCTCAATTCCGATTTTTTGATCAAATCCGATTTTTTTGTCTGCTTGTTCACACTACACATAAAATGCGACATCAAACGCGCTCTAGTGTGAACGCTCAAAGCGGCCCGCATGCGCAAAAGAAGAATTCACACACAACTCGCTCTGTTTAGACCCAGAGCAAACAGTATTGTTTGACTGATTGCCCTTAATATAAAGACTTCGGACTTTATGTTTCCAGATTTTTGCTTTAAGTTATTTACATAATAATGTAGATGACCTAATAATGATCCTTTTTGCTGTTTTAGAGGAGCGGTGCTTCAAAGGATAGCTGCAGATTTCTGTCAGAATCTGCAGAAAATACAGTGAAAATAAAATGTTCACATTTCTCCAACGTTGTCTTCCCAACAGTTTCGCCGGATGGTAGGAAATCGTTCGCGATGTCTTCTCCGGCGCTGATAATTGGCGTCTGTCTTGTGTCAGTGACGTAAAAGACGGATTTAATGCGACTTGACAGTTCACACAGCAGTCGCTTTCTAAAACATCGGATACGTATCGGATTCAGTACCACATACGAAAGTGACCCAGATCGGATTTGAAAATAACGGATTTGTGCCGTTCACACTGTCATACCATGATCGGATATGGGTCGCATAGGGTAAAAAAAATCGGATTTGATGCGCTTTCGCCTGCAGTGTGAACGTAGCCATAGACTCCAGTCCCAAAGTCCATTAAACCTTTATTGTATTCTAGTGGCCAGCAGGGGGCGACTCTTCTGTTGTAAGTTATGTCTGATGCTACAGGAGTCTGTGAGATAGCTTATTTAGGGTTTTGGTCACTAATTCCAAGTCTCATTGAATACACCATTTATTTATAACTTATCTGATCCCCAGCTGTCAGCTTGCCATTTTTCTTTTTTCTTTTTTTTTAAATTTCTTTAATGAGTGAGTGTGAATGCAGAGAAATGCCACATACTGGACTGGTGCTGGCTGTTTGGGAGATTTTAACAAATCATCCAACCCTGTAATACACAAAACTCAACGACTGGCCATCCAAAAACTTCTCTTTGTTGTTTCCCATATTTGGCAGGCCCAGCCATGGCTCCAAACACAAAGGTGACATCATCATCACGCTGATTATTCACCATCAGTGATGTTTTTGCTTATTGTGTCCTTCCTCAAACCAGCCACCCAGTGAGTTATCTATACTGGTACATGCCATAGTATTGTTTGGTTTGTTTGTGCTGATATACTTACTCACACTGAGTCAAAACTGTGTGTTTATATACAACAAACTGACCACATCAAATGCTCATTGTCTTAAAAAAAGAAGTGTGCACTCCCAAAAAGTGTATAAAGAAAAACAAGAATTTTTCAGTTCATTTGAATTCAAATATACCCATAGAAAGTTTTTTTTTTTTTTTTTTTTTTTGTTTAACTATGGAACAATATCAACATTTGTTACAGTTAGCCTATTTCAGTAACATGAACGTAACAAAAAAAAAAGTATATATGCGTGCTGGAAAAAATTTGATTTTTTCTTTTTGTAGGCTGGCTTGAAATCCCATTGATGCAGTTATTTATCAGACATTAAAGTTTTTATGTAGTTCTTACGTATAATAAACATGATTTGTGCCAAATGATGTAATATTGACATTGTAAACATCACAATTTAGAAAAATCAAAAACGAGTATGTGCAACGTACGTTACTGTTGTGAAATAGTAATGGTGACATGAGTGTTACAAATCAATTTAGCTCATTAGTAGGTGGTTGCTAGGCAACATAATGAGTCGTACCATGTGATATAGATGAGAACCTTCAGGGGCCTAAGCTGTGCCTGTGTGTCCGCTTTGATCATGTAGGAGTCTAACTGGAGATTTTCTATTATATGACAAGATTATCAGTTTCAGGTACATTTTGTAATTTTTTTGAAAACGCGTGTAAACAAAAGGAGCTGTCACTGGAGCAATTCAAAAGTCTAGTTTAGAAATGAGTTTTTGCCCCAGGTTACCCAGACACTAGACTTTATGGCTGGTCTTAACTATTGAAGTTAACTATTGAAGGACTTTTTCTTGAATGATTAGCTTTACATTTAAGTTTTATAGAAAAGTGTTGTGTTCTTTTCTCTCTAAAGTTTCTACAACAAAGGTTAGATCTGTAAAATGCCAGCGTGACAAATATAAGACAGTAGTCCAAGTTCCTGTCACTGAATTCCTGTCACTCTGATATAAAATTAAAGTCCATCTAAATCCTGAATTGATGTTTTAATCCCCCAGTTGTCTGAGGATAATTTACCACTGAAAATGACCTAAGCAAATCCCCGTGTCTTTGGACATTTGATCAATAAGTATGGCTCTGAATAATGATCCAGCTTGTTCTGAAGTTATGAAAGACACACACACACATCCATGTTGTTGTGTATCTGCAGAGCAGGAACAGGAAGGCAGAGCTGTTCAGACAGCACAAAAGGGCCCAGCTGTGTGGGAAGTGAGTGCTAAAATTGCATCATGGCACCCTCTCCATCATTCACAGAACACATGACTTCTTCCCCTTTCTCTCAGTTCACTCAAAGAGTTCTCAGGCTGGAAGAACACAGAGATGGAAGTCCTTATTTGAATTCTCACCTTCACTCATCATCTTCTCTCAGTTTTTCTTTGTTCTGGAAGTTCTCTGTTACCCTGCTCTGCCTGGTTCTTTTTTTCATTTTTACTCTCCATTTACCCTGAGCAGCTATCATTTTCTCTCTGTCTTTCTATTGTACTGTCATTATGATTCTTCCTCCTAATGATGTCTTTGGATTGAAGTCTTTCTGATGTACATAAAGCAAAGTGATTCTGTCAGCACTCTGCTGCCAAAACTAATGTGACACTGAAGCATAGAAATGCATATTGCATCCATGTTTAAACCTTAATATGTTCAGTTCATCCATTTGGCAGATCACAAACAAGAAGATCCTCTTTTAACTCAGTAACAGAAGCGCCACAATTGAGACGCATCGGTGAGCACAGAAAAGACAAGTTTATCTGTGTTTTGCAAGTGAAAATTATTTGTGCAACTGCGTGCCGGCACTATTTTGTGTGTGAAATTATTCCTAATAGAGATGAGACAAAAAAACAATTCAATTCACTTTTATTTATACAGCGCCAAATTAGAACAACAGTTGACTCAAGGCGCTTTATACTGTAAGGTAGACCCTACAATAATATATACAGAGAAAAACCCAACAATCATATGACCCCCTATGAGCAAGCACTTTGGTGACAGTGGGAAGGAAAAACTCCCTTTTAACAGGAAGAAACCTCCGGCAGAACCAGGCTCAGGGAGGGGCGGGGCCATTTACCACAATTGGTTGGGGATGATTTTAGTGAACATATTAGTAGGGATGGGAACTGAGTGATTCCAATTCCATTACTGATTCTCAAACCATCACTAGGCAGCATATCAAAGACAGCGTTTTCATGCAGATTAATTGGATCCTGTTCGGTCAAACGTCTGTGCATGTATTTCCTGTCTTTGTTGTGATCACTATGGTGGCACTACGCAAAATAAGTAATGTGTTATACACATTGTTGTACACAGAACACTTCTTAAAAGTAATGCAGTACATCACTAAATTACTTATAGGAGAAAGGAATTTGTTAAACTACTCATTGTATTATTTTTGCATTTCTCTGCCTATGCGGGGCCAGGTCATGGGGGCAGCAGTCTAAGCAGAGAAGCCCAGACCTCCCTCTCCCGGGCCACCTCCTCCAGCTTGTCCGAGGGAACACCAAAGCGTTCTCAGGCCAGCCAAGTGATATGATCTCTCCAGCGTGTCCTGGGTCTGCCCTAGGGCCTCCTCCCTGTGGGACATGCATAGAACAGCTCACCTAGGAGCCCCCCAGGAGGCATCCTTATCTGTTGCCCGAACCACCTCAAATGGCTCCTTTCGTGGAGCAGTAGTGGCTCTACTCTGAACTCCTCCTGGATGGCCAAACTCCTCATCCTATGTCAAAGGGAGAGGCCAGCCATCCTTCCTTGGCTAGCTTATTGCTAACATGGATTAGCATGCTTGCAAAGCGCTGAAGTTGTGGAGGATGTTAGCAGAATAATGCAGTTGTTTCTGTTCTGGACACAGTTTTCACTTTACTGTTGCGCTCTTGTGCTCTTATAAAAATGACAGCAGTGACCATATCCCCGCTGTAGACTGCATCGCTTTTTTGCTCCTCCAGCACACGAACTGAAATCAGATGATTATAGCGCAGCTGCAAGTGAAACCAATAAGCGGGGTCGATAGGCAAGAAGACGAACAATTCCAAGGAATTAAACTACTGGGAACCGGTTCTCTACAAGAACAGATCTTCAATAACCATCTTCACATTTTACTGATACTTTCACTGTCAACATATCTTGGACTTGGACCATAACTGTTAATAATCTGATTCTTAAAAAGCACATTTGCTTTTGATATTTGGTTGGATACAAAGACGATTAATAAAAAGATGTGTTGAATTAATTAGCAAGAAAGGAGATTAATTAACCATTACAGAGGTTAAGGTAATATTACAGCTACTAGGTCTGTGAAGGTTCTCAGTCATCCGGGTCATAATCTAAGGAGCTTGGAAAGAAAAGCGTCTGGACTGCTTTAAGTTTGTTGAAGACGTTTCATCTCTTATCTGAGAATAACTGAAGAAGCTTCTCAGATGAGAGTTGAAAAATCTTCAAGATGCTACTAATTAAAAAACATTAAAATCAACAAGTTTGAAATAAGAGAATGCTTCTGGTGCACTTTTGTACAAATCATATAATATTAAAACTCCAGGTTAAATGGATTGTTGATGTCATTTTTATAAAGATTTCAAATTAAACTTTTGTAAACATTTGAAAACATTTGTCCTCAACATTATCTTCATTAAAGTTTGTCTCTCCACTTTTCCATGGCGTACACTGCCCACTTCATTAATCACACCATGTTAGCAATGGTCTGGACAACCTTTTACCCTCTAGCTGTCTTAATTCTTGCATGAGCAAAACTCTCTGAGATTTAGGCCCATGCTGACCTGATGACATCAAACAGCTGCTGCAGATTTGTTGGTCCCATCCATGATGTGAATCTCCCATTCCATAACCTCCCAAACATCCTCTGTTGAACTGAGATCTGATGACTGACAACTGCATTAGAGTACAGTGAACTCACTGTCATGTTTAAGAAACCAGTTTGAGATGATTTGAGCTTTGTGGCATGGCTCATTAGTCTGCTGGGAGCAGCCATCAGAAGATGGGTACACTGTGTACACAGTGTTTAAACTATGCTCAGTTGGTACTAACAGGCCCAGTGTGCCAGAAAAATATCACCCACACTATTAAACCACCACTCACAGCGTGAATCTTTGATCCTAGGCAGGATAGATTCGTGCTTTCATGCTGTTCATGGTCATACCAAATTGTGACCCTACCGTCTGAATGTTGAAATCGAGACTCATCAGGCCACGCAGTGTTTTTCCAGTCGTCTCTCGTCCAGATTTGGTGAGTCCATGCAAAGTGTAGCCTCAGTTTCCTGTTCTTAGCTGTTGAGTTACTGTTGCCTTCCAGCTGGAATTAGTATGGCCATTCTCCTATGACCTCTGGCATCAACGAGGCATTTTGCCCAGAGAACTGCTGCTTGCTGGATGATTTCTCTTCTTCAGACCATCCTCTGTAAATCCTAGAGATGGGAAAATCCCAGCCTAAAATACTCAGGCCAGCCCATCCAGTCACATAAATCTCCTCTCTTCCATTTTCTCATGCAGTTTGAACTTTAGCAGGCAGTCTTGTCCGTGTCTACATGCTTATATACACAGTTGAGCAGGTGTGCCTAACAAACAGTGGGTGTCTATCTCACAAGAATTGTATTTTACGCCATTGTTAATCAGTAGAAACTGACTGCTTTTTGAAATGACCTTAAATGTTTTGTCTTTCGCATGTCCAGCAGGGGGCGACTCCTCTGTCTGCAAAGTAAAACTGATTAAAGTAACGACAGTGACCATTTCCACAATTCCGCTTGTTAGCAGTTGTTAGCCTGAACTTGTGCAGCAATTTGAAGTGCTGCTTACTGACGGAAACGCCACTTTTCATGCAGTGAAAGACTTGATGATTATTTGAATCTTCCACTGCAGCTGTGATTATTGAGTGTTCTCAACACTGTCTGAAAATATCTCAGGCTCAGACGCTGATTTAGCTGCTTGACATGTTGAACTGCTGCAATGCAAGCATCTTATATTTAGGAATGTTCTATCTAACCTCATGTTGGCAGTGCTGGGAACAGATTTATAGGCTAAATTAATCTGCCATCACTGACAATGAAACCACAAGTGGTAACAAAATATCTGCTAGCATAATACTTTGTTTTAAATATGTGTTTGTGTCAAAGTGAATCAGATTCAGTCTAAATCTTATGAATTATTTTGACTAATCAGTCGAATATTATGGCTATAAATCAGCTGCACACTGTCTCATTTATTGTTGCTATTTTTTTTTTATCATATTACAACATTTTGGTGGATTCAACCTTCATCAGGTACTTGAGATGTCTCTGTATACTCACCATTTATAAACACATAGAAAATATCTCAATCATCCCAACATTCAAAGGACTAATAGGATTAATCTGACAGATGAACACCTGACGTATTTACGTATTTAAGTATACCAGCAGTCAGCCAGTATCAATAGAAGGCTCAGCAGTGTGGCATTATTAAGAATAACAATGCAAAACACAAATTTCATAAACTGTATAACAAAAAAAAATAAAATAAAATAAAATAAAATAAAAAAAATTGAATTGAACTCAACCTTTCAGCACTGATGGAGTCTTTCCAGATGTGCACGCTGACAATTCCACAGAGACTGATGCACCATTATAGATGCAGGCTTTTGAACTTAGTGTCAGATGGTCCTCTCCTCCTTAGCGTGGAGGATGTGTCATCCGTGCTTTAAAAAAAGAATTTCAAATTTCAATTCATGTGATCACAGAGCAGTTTTCCACTTTGCCTCAGTCCATTTTAAACGAGCTTCGGTCCAGAGAAGTGTTTCTGGATCGTGTTCACATATGGCTGCTTCTTTACAATATGGTGAGCTGTGTTCAAAGAGTGATTTCTGGACGTGTTCCCATGCACTGATCTCCATCACAGAATCATGTCTGTATTTAATGCAGTGCCACCTGAGGGCATGCACTGATGATTTTTGGCCTTACTGCTGGCGCACAGAGATTTCTCCAGACCTGTAAATCAGTTTGGGACTTTTGCGTTTTTTGTTTTGTTTTTCTGGACTTTTGATTGATATTCTGCATCTCCATTAATAAAAGGAAACTAACACAGAAATTCTAGACTGTTTGTTTTTTTGTAAGTAAGAAAAATCACAAATTCAGCAGGAGATCAAATAATTATTTTCTCTACTGTAGAGTAAATAAAATTCAAATTTAAGGTTTTTATTCTCTGTTTGTTTTGGAAAGCTTTTATGCTTTTTGCTCTTATTATTTGTCTCCTTAGATACAAACTAATTAGAAACAATTAGCCGGATAATAAAATGTTTCATTCTTTCTGCCAAACATTGAATGACTCTTCTTTAGCTTCTTTCACTCTAAACTTCCGGTCCTCTGGGAGATTTTGCCGTCATGCCTGCGTTGACTTTATACTGTGAACTCTCTGAACAGGGTAGAAACATGAACTCTGATATGATGTTCTTTTCCAGACTTTCTCAGCCAGATATTTTAAATTTTCTTTTGTTTTGATTAAATGTGTGCATTTAGATTTTTAACCTTTGCAGTCCTTTAGAAGGAAAAACTTGATTGATTTAAACTCTATTTTTTTCCCCTTTCAGCTGTAGTCAGAGCACAAACTCCAAAAACAGGCTGGTCAAATCATCCTCACATCCATATTTCTGGTGCATGTTCACAGACTGTCCCTGGATAATATCCAACATGGCATCGAGTGAATTTCACATTTAAATTCAGCTGCGGTTTAGATTGCAACTCCATCTGTTCTTACAGTAACTTTTCTTTCTTATTGATTTCTGTGTTGGAGGTGGAGGTGCTTCAGCCTCTGCATGTTGATTTACAAACCAAAGATGGAGGCTGCTCAGGTTTGACAGAAATGAAGCTCAAGATGCTGACGCTGCTACTAACTCCCCTCCCCGGGAGCTCGCACAACCGAGGAAGAAAGAAGACGGAATCGCGCTCGCTTGGAGTCTAACTTGTCCGTTGCTGCCTGCTGCTTGAACCTCTCATTTTTTGGGAAAGCGCTCTGAGTGAAAGCTTGTGGGTGCAAAGCCATTACAAACACACAATAACACACCCACAGATAATCTGCCCCCTACCACCTCACCGCTGTGAGCTAGTAACACTGTCAGTGTTTGGACAAATGGCCCGAACATCTCTGACGTCAGCAGGAGCAGATCTGGAAAACACACACTTACAGCGTGTGTGTGTGAGCAGCACCTCTCTTTGCTTCCAAATTCATTTCACAGCACCCCCTCCCCCCTCAACATTTAACACTGTATAAATAAGCATGTTGGAGATCTAAAGCTAAACCTGTAAAATCTTAAATCATCACCTCAGTGAGGAGTGTTTGTGCAACGGTTCAGCTTGTGTTCCTGGAACGTGAAGCTGCCAGCGCCTGAACATGAACCCTTTTACCGTGACGCAGTAATACTTACAGTATGCTCAGTGATATACAGAAGTGAGAGTATGACTTAAAAATTCAAATTCAGGTAAAATGGTCAAAGACTTGTGCGTGACGTGGACGCTGGCTCCCTCAGTTTCACAGTCGGATCCACTCGTGATGTCTGGTGTTAAAAAGCTAAGGCCGTGTCTATGGCAACGCTCAGCTTGAGGCTACATAAGAGGACTTTATTATTGTGGCGATGTCAGTTTTTTACCTACCATGTATGCCTCTGATACTCACCACATGAGCAGATCCAAAGAAAATTACAACACCCAATCTGCTCATTCTGCACAGCCACGTTTAAAAAGCTCAATCAAACAAGCTTTCAGGGAGGGAGTCCTCATTTCACCACAGTCACTTTTTGATTACCTGCACGTGACGCGCTTAAGGGAAATCAATACGCTGTCGCTGCTCAAAAATAACCTGGGCTATTCTCTCTCCGGGCAGGCTTAGTATGGAAGAGAGAGGAAAGAAGCCATTTCTGGAACTCCTCTCTCTCTTTCCTTTTGTGTCTCTGTTTTTTACATCACAATTATTTTTGTTTTTGCCCTGCATGTATCCTGGAGGGGGTCCTTGAGCAGAGAGGCACTGATGATTATCCAGCCTCTGGAAAAACATTGTGTCCCCTGAAGATGTCCACTTACTGAGAGTTACCCTGCAAAGCTTTCTCCACTTCAATCACCAGGCAAACATTTCAAAGTGAACCCGAACCTTAAAGTGACATTCTGGGTGAGTGTACTGTATAAATCTCTGCAGTAGTCTGCCCGTAGGCTTTCAAATGTCCTAGCTGACAATTTTTCCCCCCCATTTGAAGCCCTGTTTACTTTTACAGACACCTCTGGGTCAGAATGTTAATGTTGCACACTGGACATGAGACAAATAGCTCCTGATATGACTATAGCATGACATGTTCGGAGAGCGCTGAGCACAGATTTGAGTGAACTTCAACATTTAAAAGAAAAAGGTTCGGTGGAGAGCGTCAAATCCCAAATCGAGTGAATGTATTCTGAAAGAGAGATCACAGACTGCTTATCCCACAAGGATAAAATAGTCACATTTTGCTTGTTTCTTGGCTCACATCACAAAAGAAAAAGGTATTTTTGATGCTGTAATGACGGCGTTTTTCGAAGCGGATCCGGTCAGAGCTGTGTGTTGGACCCTTTTATTGCTTTATAAGACTCTCCCTCCTGTGGGGATGAGCCCGACCAGAAGTAACGCATTAGAGCTGACCTGTTACTTAATATGCATCAAATTCACCCCCAAAAAGAAGCACTCAAAGGACACATCAGATCTTGATGAATGAAATATCTAAGTTTAAAATGCTTTTAAAATCTATGCTGACATTTGTCTGACCAAATTATGTATTAACAAAAAATTATGGAATCAAAAAACATCAAAAGTTCTGGACTCAAAATTTCAGACTTCCTCCAAACCATCAACGTGTCTTTTAGACCCCATTCCTACAAAACTGCTCAAAGAAGTCCTGCCATTAATTAATGCTTCAATCTTAAATATGATCAACCTATCTCTAATAATCGGCTATGTACCACAGGCCTTCAAGGTGGCTGTAGTTAAACCTTTACTCAAAAAGCATCTCTAGACCCAGCTGTCTTAGCTAATTACAGGCCAATCTCCAACCTTCCTTTCATATCAAAAATCCTTGTACATGCTTCCCTTAGGCAGCATCATTAGAAGACATAGCATACATTTACACTGCTATGCAGATGACACGCAGCTCTATCTGTCCATGAAGCCAGGTAACACACACCAATTAGTTAAACTGCAGGAATGTCTTAAAGACATAAAGACCTGGATGGCCGCTAACTTTCTGCTTCTTAATTCAGATAAAACTGAGGTTATTGTACTCGGCCCTGAAAATCTTAGAAATATGGTATCTAAGCAGATTCTTACTCTGGATGGCATTACCTTGGCCTCCAGTAATGCTGTGAGGAACCTTGGAGTCATTTTTGACCAGGACATGTCCTTCAACGCACATATTAAACAAATATGTAAGACTGCTTTCTTCCATTTGTGCAACATCTCTAAAGTTAGAAATATCCTGTCTCAGAGTGACGCTGAAAAACTAGTTCATGCCTTCATTACTTCCAGGCTGGACTACTGTAATTCATTATTATCAGGATGTCCTAAAAACTCACTGAAAAGCCTTCAGCTAATCCAAAATGCTGCAGCAAGAGTCCTGACAGGGACTAGGAAGAGAGAGCAGATTTCTCCTGTTTTGGCTTCCCTTCACTGGCTTCCTGTTAAATCCAGAATTGAATTCAAAATCCTGCTCCTCACATACAAGGTCTTAAATAATCAGGCCCCATCTTATCTTAATGACCTTGTAGTACCATATCACCCTATTAGAGCACTTCGCTCTCACACTGCAGGCCTACTTGTTGTTCCTAGAGTATTTAAAAGTAGAATGGGAGGCAGAGCCTTCAGTTTTCAGGTGGTGCACAAAAAACAAAAACATGTGAATACCATCTATTCTCCCTCACCCCAGATGCTAAAGTGCTAAAGTTCCCCTCCTGTCATGCATTAAGATATTTTAGCCTCTGGCTACTCGTCAGTGCGTCAGGCTGTTTACTCAACATTTCTATTAATATCTTTGCAACAAATGTGGTTCAACTATAGTCAGATTGTGTAGATTCTCCCTCTCCCCTTTAGTCTTCAGAGACAGGAGGCGGAGGGAGAGAGCGCTCCACACTTACACATCCTCTCTCCATCTTTCCCGATTGCCAAGACTTTATTTCTCAAAAGTCACAAAAATCTCAGAAACTGATTTTCCCAAAACTTAAATCGCACAAGAATAATGATGAATTTTCTTTTGTCTCTGTAGTCTTCTAACATGCTGCATCAGTGCTGAATATATTCTGATGGTTCACATTTATACAACTGAACCAATCTGAGTGACAAATTGCATCATGTGGAAAAGCTGAACTAAATAAAAATCAATTTTTAAATACTTAAAAATGATTATAGCTGCAAACAAGAAGCAGTATTACTGTTATATTCAGTGTAAGTTATAAACATGGCGATAATGGCCACTTAAACTGATTACTGACGTTCATATTTGATCCCAAGTCTTCAAATGAGTGTCAAAGTGAACAGAAGAGAAATTATTTGCAGTATTTTCTTCTTAGCTTAGTCGCCCACACACAAACAACTGTGGAGCTCTTTCTCCCACCTCTGCACTCCAAGTGACATTAATGACAAAAATCAGAACTGCTTCTTGTTGCTCGAGTGCCTCGCTGCGGTTCTGTAATGTCTGTAATTGTGTGGGTGATTGATCTATTGCTTAATTTTTTGTACACTGAGTGAGTGATTACTGTTGACATGTTGCTTTCAGAGTGATGGAGTCCTGTGGAGGCACGGCTACTTGACAAAAGCAGAACGTTTTCAAGGCGCGACTGTGGGTTTTGGACTACGGCGCCGCTTTAAAAGGTCATTTAGAACAAGAGTTTACAAAAGATTACAAACAAAATGGAACATACGAAATCTAATAAATGTAGTCATACTTCCAGAACAGATCGAAAACAGACTGCTGTTGAATCAGGTGTCTCAGTTAAGGAGATGAGACTTGAAGTGTGCCCTGACTTTGCTTCTTGTGCTCAAAAATGTGGGGTGAAACCTACAGGCTGAGAGATGCTGTCGAGATGTAGTTGGGATTCTCTGCCTGCCTTCTTTTCTGACTCCAATCGGTACCATATTTACAAAAAATGAAGATGAAAATACCAAATAAGACCATAAATTCACAAAGACATCTTTAATGAAGACATTGAAAATGGAGCTGGAGGATGTTGGCAGGGCAGCTGAAAAGTGTCTGGAAGAGAAAATGCTGTTTGGAGGAAAAAGCCACTGCACACCAACACGAAGTCATCCCCACAGAGGAGAGAAAAGCAAAGAAAAAGTGTATTTGGACTGTAGGAGCTTCTTGTTGGTGTAGAGGTGGTGTAATTTCAAAAACAGACGATAAACCTTAACTGAATCAAATGGATGGACAGTGCAGTCCAGGCTTTGGTTCCTCCGTCACATCTGCTCAAACTTTATTCCTCTATGATCATCAGCAGTAGGAAAATTTTAACATTAAACCCAATCTGACCACAAACGAATGTTTAACATGCAGAGATCACAAACATGCACAATAACTGACCAGAACCTTCTCATAACCCCAATAGTATCAGTACTCTCAGGTCTGCTTATTTATATTGCACTATTTTAGATGCTTTACACTTTAAGTTAAAGACCCCACAATATTTTCAACATAATATCAAAACAGGAAATGTTGTAAAAAAGAAAACTCAGAACATTATGATTGAAACGAACTTTTAATGTAATGTAGAAAAGAAGAAAAGTCGGGTGTCCTTCATCTGGAACACAGTGTAGTGATCTAAAGAGAACTAAAGGTATGCACAAGTCCCGTAAACTTATCCTGGGGAGAAAACACTCAGTCATGACTTTAAGTCTGCAGGAAGGTGTTTGGGTACCACAGCAGCACCAGACGGACTTTTTCCCACACTTGGTCACAATTTGCTCCTCGTCTCAGATAAAGTGCAGAAGCTTTCAAACGTGCACATGAAGTAAATACAAAACCACTTGTAACATTTAAATATGTCTCAACTATAACTGTCCTAGCAAAAGAAGTAAAAGAAAGTAAAACTCGACCTGGACCTCCAGCACATCAGTATAAAAAGATTGCACACAAAGGTTTAAAAAAAAGTCAGAGTGCTTACAGTGATTAGAAAAGAATCATTTGATAGTAAATGTGAACATTTAGACAAAACAACAAACAGCTGAGAGAAGAAGTTGGAATGTCAGTCTTGAGATTTATTTACAATTTGATGATTTTTATTCTTGTTTTTTTGTTTTCAGATGCTGCCACCTCTCACCTGCAGCTGAGCCTCCCTGCTAACTGCTAGCTGGCTAGCCTGTATTTTTCTCCCCATCTCTGATTCTTAGGAATCAAAGAAAATCTAGCAAATGAAGTATTTACTGAGAAAAACTCAAACTTAAGTACTTAGAAAGCTCCCCCGGCACTGCACGTACCCCTCACCCACAACGAAACACGTGGGAAACACTGAAATACTTGAATCGGTCGGGAAAACACTGAAATCACCACCATGTCTGGGTTAAGTAGCAGCAGGCTGTTAGCTTAGCCTGGAAACAGTCACGGGCGCGGGCCACGTCTCTTCGTTACTAAACGAAAAACGCGACTCATTACGGAGAGCGGACGGAGTCGTGTGAGCCGCCTGACGGTATCCTGGGGCTGCTCTCTACTTCATATGGATCTATTTTCTAACGTAGGGTCGAGGTGGCGGCTGGAGACTACCCCAGCTGTCACTGACCATGAGGGCGGGGAAAACCCTGACCAGGTCGGGTTTTGTCACGTGGCCTTGTATCTACGATCCTCAACTTTCAGCAGAAAATCAGAATTTAGAGAGATGTTGGATCGCATGAAACTCTTAGTGTTACACTGGAAGCAGCTTTGTTTGTTATTAAAAAAAGAAAGCAGAAAAGTGTGCGCAGTGATGAATGCAGATGGATTATTTGGCCTTCCTGGATCGAAGGCGCCTCTTGATGATCTGATGGTCGCTCTCTTTCTCCTCCGGCTCTCTGCTGATGATCTGAAACGAGACCAAACATTAGAGGCTCAGGTGAAAGCCTCCTCGTGTTTCACAGACTCGAGCTGTTCCTCTTGGCTTCATCTGTCAAAGAATTTTTCCACACCTGTGCTCGCTCTTCTAAATATTACTGGGCCAAGTCTCATCTGCCCCTCCTCCTCCTGAGTGGAACCAATGGTTGTACCAGAGATTGTTCTCTGTTTTTACACCAAAGACATACTTCTGTGATCACTCTATAAATGTCTCCTGTGGTCTTTCAGGCATTTAGTTGTTGCTGAGCTGGTTTATTTTTTCAGGACGATGTCGGTCCGTCTCCTTGGACCTCATATTGAGAGTTCCAGTGAACAGCTAGAAAATGCCAGTATGACACAGGTCTCACATGACCGTAACTAACTGGACTCCATTGTCCCGTTAGTTACCTGTGACCTCTGAAAATGATGGGATGTGTATAAAAATGAACAATAACCAAACAGTTAATGTAGCACCCTCTGAATTAAAGCTGAAGGTCTGCATTTCCATCACATCTGTGCTCGGATTTCAGAGTGCAAAATTACTTTGGGAGCCAAAAGTATTCGGAATATTCAAACGAATATAAAGCTCACTCCGAGCCAGGAAAAAATCCGGGATCAGCACCTTGTTAAGGAAAATAAACGTTCTTCAGAACTTTGGGTGCATAAAAAGTAAATCTGTGCTGATACGGACATGTTTGCACTAAAGGCTGTGAGACTCACTGGGTGCGAGGGCATGTCCATGGGGGAGGAGATTTCGGGCCTGTAGAGTTTCCTTTTGTTCTTCTTTGCTCTCAGACTGAGGGAGGAAGAGGAGGCTGCTGAATCTGCGTCGGCCCGTCCGCTCACCAGGCTCATCATCTTCTTGGCTGCAGACACAGTTTTAGAGGAAAGCAGAAGCATGCTGAGCAGCATCCTTAACTACATCCCGTTAATCACAATGCTTCGTGTGTGTGTGTATAAATCATTTTACTGGCAGATTTAAAGCCGAAAAACTTTAAATGGGAATTATCAGTGAAGACGACTCGGGAGACAAATTAATCCAAAGCCGACGGCATGTTTATCCAGCTGATACAAACAAGCTAAATACCATCAGGTCCATTATTAAAACTTGTTTGCCTCAGTAAACCAACGCTGGCTCTTAGAGTTACTCTCCAGGTTAAATAGGAAGCTCTTCCCGCAGGGAGAGGGATTCACGATTCGAGGATGAGCGGGGTGAAATAGGAGCCTGAAAGCTAGAGCGAAGTAGTGGAAGAATTAAAATAAGGAAGATAAAAGACGAGTGAAGGTGAGAAGAGAGATGAAGGGTGGGTCAGGTGGCTGCAGATGACAGCAACCTTGCCTTGGAGCCCTGGGGCCACAATTAATTGACCGAGTGAAACTGGGGGTCCCCGAGGATAAAACAGAGAAGACTCTGGTTGATTCCAATATGTTGGCTGTCTTAACTCTCTCCTTTAAGCCATCATTAGTGTCCCAAACTCACTGCCCTTGCCCTTTTACTCTGTCAAACCTGCGCAGTCCTTTTCCAAATAACTCCGGCAGGAGCTCTGAGCTTTGTCCTTGTGTGCCCTGCGCTTCTTTCCCCCCTCCAACACTCACAGTTAAATTTGAAGATTCCTAAAACCCATCTGGACCGATAAGATTGCCTCCTGGACTCTCAGTAAAAATAACTGCAGATGAATGAATAAAATAGAGCAGAGGGGATCTACTGTATCTGTGGGAAAGTTCTGGTGTGTCTGTATCTGTGTGTGTGAGAGAGAGAGAGGGTTGAGATCCGGCAAGGTCTGAAATTAAAAGTGTTCCTTTTTTTCCCATCATATTTTACATTCAGACTATCACTTTATTATTTCTGAAACATTGCATCAGTGAAGGACAGCTCCTGATGGACTGATGCAGGCTTGGCCACTGCAGTCCTCACGTTCATGTTTTTGCATCCTGATGAATTACAAATTAAAATGCAGCATCGCACTTCATAAAAACACCGGCGACCGCCAGTGCTACCCTGCAGTCTCCCAGCAGAAGCATCTTAGACCACTGAAAACACTGCAGGCGGCTGGATGGTGTAGTGGTAACATTACCGCCTTTGGAACTTCAGGTCGGGAGTTTGACTCCCAACCAGGGTCTCTGTTCTGTAAGTGTACCAGGCTAGCCAGTGTTCCAACATTGAAGCTATCACAGATCAATGAGGTACACAAATGTTAAGGCAAGGGGCAGCCAGGACGTCGGGTCGGGTATCATCATATCCCCAAGTACAGCTGAGGGTGAGAGCTAAGCGGGAAACCTGTTTGTATATGAAGGCTGTCCCAAACAGAGCGCTCCTTTAAAAATGCCTCCTCAATTCCACACTCTGACCTTTTCAGTTGTTCCACAGACAAGAGCCGCCACCTCTGGGTTCTTACACGCAGGCAATTAAAAACAGCCAGAAGGCTGCATCAGGAGCAAGTCAGCGTGCCTGGGGGCTGAGTGACTGCAGTGCACCACAGAACACAGAGTGAAGGAGACAAACCAGCAAAATCTGTATGAGACTGTAAAGGGAGGAAGTGGGATCATGTGAATACCAACCCTCTTTAATGCAGTCACTTTACATGCTTCATAGTTTTCTATACGGACTTACTTTGCTGTGATCTTAGCTTTCATCTTTGCAAAATACGCCCTGAACATCTCAGATTTCTGCACTTACTGTAAATATGACTTTTGGTAGCACAGAAAACTCATTAAGCGCACTTTTCGTCAATCGCAGCATCGGTTTCTGCTGCTCCGTCTTATGTTTGAAATAAAGAACATTTTTCAGGATTGTCTTCAACAAAGAAGCAGTTCGAGTTTAACGTCACCAACAATAAAGAGTCGGGTGCTGACCTTTAGTGCCGAGCAGCGTGGGGGAGCTCTGCAGGAAGTCTCCGATCTTCTGCAGCGTTCCTTCCTTTCTGCTGCGGACACTGATCTGGGAGTCGTGACGACCCGCTGGGGAGGAGCTCTGATCAAAGAACAGCGAAGCACAGTTAGCATGTACGAAACAGCTTCTCGTTAGGGCTGCGTCAGAGTTCTGGGTGAGTGCAGATAATGACGTTTACACTGGAGAACTAGCTGACAGTTGAGGTGTTTTCCACAGATTAAGACTGATGTCACGGTGTGTGGATACATGTGGATCTGCGCTCTGCTTTTTAATTTCATTATTTAACAATTCTGTTTAACACTCGCTCCTCTTCATATACCGTCATGTACTCTGTGGCACAAAAATAACTGAGCAACACAATCAGCTGTCTCTGACTAACTCGACCGTCTTGGACTGCAGCCGCACATGAAGCAGCGTTACAGGCTCTACAGCTGCAGCTGACGGTGGCGTGGATCACACAACTGTGGCCCGGCCACCGGACGGGAGAAGGGAAGGGGCGCCGCTAACTGGCTGTCAGTAAGAGACCATTCTCTTACATGAGATAATTCCATTAAAGATGCAAGCACAGCGATGACGGGGCTTTTTGCGTGTGGAGGTGAGCTGCGGTTTGGGCGTGTCCTGCTGTCATGCGGATGTTTGAAGACCTAATCTCTTCTTGGCTGGTGGACATGTGAATTACTACAGGTTAAATTCACCATAGTGCTGATGTGCACTTAATCAAAATTCAAAAGCTTGTTTCTGTCAGCATCGCTGAGAGCTTTCATTGAAACTAAACATGAGATTGATCTGACGATAAACAGGTAAATTCAGTCCCCTATATTTATGAGATTAAGCATGAGATATCATCATATGAACTGGGGCTAGCAGCAGAAACACTGACTGTATAAAGCTTTGTTCAAGTGAAATGATGAATTAGTGATGTTCAGTGTGTGTCTGCACATCACGTCGGTGTGTTTGTCTCTCTGGTTCTCACCTCTTCCCGGTGTGGGGTCAGCTTTGGCGTCAGTTTGGTTCTCGTGTTCCGCCTGTTTTCTGCCGCCACTTCTTCCTAAACACACACACAAACACACACACACACACACACACACACACACACACACACACACACACACACACACACACACACACACACACACACACACACACACACACACACACACACACACACACACACACACACACACACACACACACACACACACACACACACACACACACACACAAGCAACATGAAGGCACGTACAAAGTGTTAAAATACTGAGTGCGCACTGAGTCATCTGTACCAGAGGAGAAGAGGTGCTAAAAATAACCACCAAATGTTTCACAATGACAGGACGCTGTGGACGAGATGGGTTTGGTCATTAATACGATGCAGACGAGAGCGAGATGTTCACACACTTTGTCCAGTGGCCTCGGTAGGAGGTAAATGACACTTTTACCAGCCTGAATATTTTTCGAGAAGCGACAACACGCTCCAATTTAGCCGTATTTACTTTGCAGAGGGACTCAAAAAACTGACAAGCTCAACTACTACCAGTCAAAATATAATGTCTGGGTGTCTCCCAAACACCCAATTAAGCTTCAGTGTTCGCTTTCAAACAAGATTCTGATGTCAGCGATGAGTTTCTGTCAACAGTGTGTGGAAAACCTTTCATTACGGCAAACAAAGAAAAATGAGCGCCTGTTTGCTTCAGTTCTGGATCGATACGGTTTTTGAGGGAAGCCTCTGCTAATGTGTGAATAACAGCTGGGTTTGTTTTCCTCCATCTCTCTCAACTTTACCAGGGATCAATCTATGAATCAAGTATCCTGTTTCATTAAAGGAAGCATCTGAGATTTCAGCGTATTAATGAGAGGATGAAGAGTAGAATGACATGATTGGATGGAGGTGTGAGTAAATGGTGAATGGATGCATTCAATTTGCAACTTCTAAATCTGTGAAGTTGCAGTTTGAAATTCAAAATTCACAAATGTTTCGCCTGAACTACTTTTGCTAAAGTTTCTTTCCACCTGTAAAAGAAACTTTGTACCTTTTGAAAAGCTGGAAACGCTTTCAGGGAATGTCCAAATAGCTGTAATAGCAGGTTACAGCGGTGTGGTGTCTCTTCAGAAAAACATCAGGGTGATTTCAGTTCAAGTCTGAAATTCACTCTTCTGCTCACACAAAGTGCAAAGTGTACACGAGTAACACACAGAGTGTAAACTGATGCAAATTCTCACTAGGTCAAGCAAATAAAGATTCTGGGTTTCACTGATGCCACCAACAATTAGAGGGAAGAAAAAAAATTCACTGACAAAGAAGTCTTGAGAACACGTTCACTAAAAATGAGTAAAGATAAAAAAAAATTTTTTTAAATTCCTGACTTCAAATTAAGTGATTACTTTTATTCTTTCAGGTATGTGAAGTGATTCGACTAACGGCCAAATCTGCACTCTGCCCACTTCTCTGAACTAAAAATCAAACTGAGTGACGATCGTTTCGATGCTGAGGAGATCCAACAAGTGGACGCCATCAGCCTCTGACTTAATGGACTGATTCTTATATAGCGCTTTTCTACTCAAAGCTGCTGAAAACGTCCACAGGTGCACAAGAATACGAATTTGAGATCAGCCAAATGTTCGTGGCTCCAAAGGCTTTTGGAAACAAAACAAAATGTGACTGAATTTTAAACTTTAAAGCTGAACTTGGACAAACCGGACAAATCCTTTGCAGTCAGTGAACTTTAGAAGCCAAGGACATCACCAAACACCGCTCGGCCAGACCTTCACTGCAGCTGCGTGTTTGTGGCTCTTTGTGCCTTTGTGCTATAAAAGCTGAGATCAGGTGACTGACTTGGCCATTGAAGAATTTCTCGTTCCCGTGGCTTTAGAATCTCGCGGGTTCGTAGTGCACACAAGGAAAACAGCCCGCTGCCCCGACCTCAGTAAACACTTTGCTGATGATCAAACTTATGAGTTCAGTTTTTTGAATCATGCTGAACAGAACATTAAATCCATTTTGTAAGCTTTGGTTCTTATGTAGTTCTTTACAAAACTTCCCTCATTCAACGATTCACACCAGCACTTTTTGCTGTGCTTTTTCTATGTAAGTGCTTTTAGTCCAACAGACATTTAAGTTGGGGTTAGTATGTTCCCCGAGGATATTTGGCATGCAGACTGGAGCAGCAAGGGATCGAACCACCAACCGTCTAGTTAGCAGATGACCTGCTCCACCTCTGAGCTACATCACCCCATGTAGGTCATACTCATTAGTGAATGATTGGTGATTGCCAAGTTGTTAGCCAACGAGTGATCTCAGGTTTTCTAACCAGACTTCACAAACCGAAGTGTGATTTTACCCAAGCTGTGTCCATCTACTCAAAACTGAAATTTCCTGTTTTTTTCAGGGCATTTTTGTGAGGCAGCCTCGACTCAACCTGAAATTAATTTTGTCTAATTTTTTCTCGACTCCATGTCAACACAAGCCGTACAAATTGAATGCTGTAGAGTTTAATGAAAAATGTCCGTTTGATTCTCAGACCAAAATGCAGACAGCCAGACGCATATATGCCAACCTTAAACCGGTGTTATACTGAATGTCATCTTTATAAATTGCAAATACTTGGGCATACTTTAAAATTAATAACTTAATAATCAGCATATTTTGTAGCTCATCACAAACAACTCCAGTCTTACCAAATGAGACCAACTGACTGACGTGCAGCACGAAGCTCAGTCAGAGTGCAGGAAGGAACCACTATCTGTACTGGCTGCTTTATTTCAAAGGGCCTTTGTGGCTATAAGCAAAACCAACTACACCCATTACGAGGTTGGGAAGTCAATGAGGGATCATGTCCGTGTAGTATTCATGGTCGGGGTGGCTATAACGGGCTTCCACGCTGTGTTTCATTGGAGCCCACAAAGGAAGAGAAAACAGACAGAAATGTGTGCTGTGTGTTTCTAAAACCGGCGTTCTCAGATAGGATCCGCCTGCATTAGCTTCAGCACAACAAATCCCTGGATATATACTTTTTTTTTAGTGAATCGATTCTGACTCACTCTCGTTTGGGATGAGGCTGACCTGAGAGGGAGGCTCGCTGGCCGAGTGGAGGAGTGGGCGTGGTGGATGAGATAAAAATGCTCCATTTTGAATGCAGAAAGAAGGTCACAACATGTGAAGTCACCAGTGACTCACTGGACTTTTTTTTTTTATTAAATAAATCGAAGGAAGGAAGGAGGAAGGGAACGCAGACCGCCAAGTACGAAAGCAGAGATAAAATATGTGAAGAAAGCAGACGAAGCTGGAGCGAGAGTGTAAGAGAGAGCGAGGAGGAAAGCGTGAAAGAAGAGGAGACTAGCAGAGGAGCAGCGATAAGTGATAGAGAGAACGTGTAATTGGAATGTGTGCAAGAGAGGTAGAGACGCAGAGATGAGACGATAGAGGGAACGTGTGGAGAACGCAAATGTACCAAAGACAATGAATCAAGCGCCAGCACGAAGAGAAGCAGATCAGATGGCGAGACGCAGAGATGTGGTCATTTCTACATGTCGTACACATGAACGTACACCAAAGCGCTACGTGGTGCGTTCAGACCGTGTACTCAGTCACTATAACAACAGGCCACTAAGAGGTTAATGCACCTCAGAAACCTCATTGATGTCGTTGCTGTTACAACTCCATTCATCTCAACAGCACGATGTCTGCTCTGCATGTGACACACAGGGAACCACAACCTTTAAATGACCTTAAAATGGACTTGTGCTGGACTGTATCCACCTACAGAAGAGGAACTGTAGCATTAATCTTCCATATATTCACTGTGAATTAACATGATTCATTCTAAACGTATATTAGGAGCTGGGAAATTTCACAGGCAACCTACATAACAAAGTTAAGCTGAAATTTCCAGTTTATTTCCATTTCTGGACGTCCACTCAAGTCTCAAATATGCTTTATTATTACTGCTGCTTCTTTATGGAGAAGCACAGCAAACACGTCAGACACAGCCTGGTCTGACCAGGAGACGCTCAAATGTCAAAGTTTGCTTCTATTACTGGAAGAAGTAATTAAAGCTCATCAGATTCAGTCATTTTACACAATGCAAGTTCATCTTGTTGAGAGGCTAAAAACTTAATGGACATCTCTTTTAAAAGTAAAGTTGGCACAGCGAAAAATAGTTTGTTAAATATAAAAATAGGGGAAACAACTCAATACATTTGGCTAGTTGTGGTTTTGGAGCATCAGCATTTGACGGACAGTTTAATAGGAACAAAATGGCCAGAAAAAAATAATCTCTCTCTTCTGAAGTCTGTCAGTGTTTGTGGTCTGAGTGATGAAGTGGAAAACCGCCAACAAAACGAAACATTTTGCTCATATTTTGTTGGATAATTACAAACTTTCCTGGAGCAGAAGAGAAAGAAGTGGGAGGCCCTGGTGGAGAACTGAAAGAGGACAGTACATCAGACTCTCGTGTGATAAACAGGGCTTCAACTGGCAGCTTCATTAAATGGGACCCACAAAACACAGTGAATATTTACAGGAAGCTGGCCTCTAGCCAGAAGCGCAATGAAACACCAATATCCCCAACCACGTTATAAACAGGAAAAGACAAATCTGCAGACGTCAGAAAGCGTAAGAGTGAAAAAGCAAAATGTCATGAACAGGATGATAAATATTTGTGAGACGTAGAATAAAAGCTGTGGGAGCACTTAATGACAACCATCACACGCAGTGGAGGAAATGACATGTTTTGGGAGCTTTGGTATCAAAGTGGGAGGTTTGTGCAGGACAAGAGAGATTTAGATTAGCGCTTCACGGCGCCGTGCCATACCCAGTAGACGCTGCTCCACTGGTGCCAGTTTACTCCTACAACAGAACAGTGAGCCAAATCAGAGCACCAAACTCTGCACCAAGGAGAGAGGAAGCCTCTAGGTGGTGCTCTCTCTCACAGGATCTCAAGCCTGTCGATCTGTTTGATAACATTTGAAGTAATAAAGACATTAATATTCCAATTACTTGCGTTTTCATGGAGTCTGAAAGTTTCTGTAAGTTTTGAGCCGTAGTTAAAATAGGAAAGTGCATCAGTGCGTGGATCAGAGTGACTCCTCACCAACGCCAACATTATACAACCAAAAAACTTTCTGGGATAGCACTGATGTTTCCACTACAGAAAGCACCATCATCAATAAATCATTGCTGAACAGAGACATGGCTGGCTGGGAGAGATGAGATGGAGGGGGGATGGGTATGTGGAGGAAAGGGTCAGAGGTTAACAGAACAACAACAACAACAAAAAAAATAAAGGAGAAAAATCGGGGAAGGCAGAAGGAAAAAGGGTTGCGTGCTAAGAGTAAAAGGAGAAGCGGTTTATTTGCTCGTGTGTGATCATGGCGTGCCAGCATACATGCATCAGCTGCCCATGCTCCATTATCTCAGAGAAAAACTGAATTGGTGCAGAAGTCTGGAAGGCTGATGAAATCGGCAGCCGAATCTCTGCTGGGTCACTGCCTGCAGATGTCAAACCCATCAGAGAAGAAGCCACTTCACCATGCAACTGCCTGCCTGGGTGTCAGGGATGAAATATGAGCACTCCATTTAAGAAGTAGCAATTTAATGTAAATGATTCCATCAATTTCTGTAGCATAATTGCTCTGAAGAACAAGATGAATGGCAAGAACAAAACAACCCCGTTTCCAAAAATGGAGTTATTGCAATTTACCTTTTATACTGCGCAAAGAATGGAATACATCTGGTTTTAAATGCATGCTCAGTTCCTCTCCCAGGAGCAACACTATAAAGAAACATTTGGTTTCCTCGGGCAGATTACTGATCAAACATAAAAAATGCAAAATCAAAATGCAAACATATTAAAAAGCATTTAACTGGTGTTTACTGTTTCAAAGGATTTCAGATCCCAACATTTTACACAGCATGAAAACTTTTCTGAAAATATGATTTCACTTTGCCGTTAATGCTGGGATCGGATTCTAAAACAAGACAAGAGTGCAATTATCACCGTAATGATCATTAAATCTGTTTTTATAATAATAAAAACAACATTTAGCTATGAAACACAGGATGCAGATATAAATGCAGCCCGTGTTTCGCCAATGAAATCCTTGAAGCTGTCAGTGCATCAGAAAGAAATAAAGTTTTGATAAAACGAAGCTTCAACTTTAGAAAATTTAAGCAAAATTTATGAGAGACTAACCTCCATTTAATGAAAATAGATAAAAGAAAATACCAGAATGTGGCGATGAAGGACCCGAGAAGGATTCCATCTATAATTAATCACTGAGCATTTCAAACATAACGGCTTTCTTGCAAAATCGATTCATGGCCGTCACCACATCATGAGAGCCGTCTTTTTCCCCATTCAAACAAAGATATTAATAATTAGTGTCACTGGTTCAACAAGGTTTGGGATGTTGACTGATCCTGAAAAATAAATGGGAAAAACAAGAACTGATTCTTTTGGAAATTAACCACAAACATAATCTCTCATAACAGTTGTGTTTTGTCTTTCACTGCACACGTTGTTGTAGAATCGTCTTGGACTCAGTCTGATGCTGGCAGACACCCCCTCGCAGGGATGTAGCCTCATGAATCTGCTCCTATGGAATGCACTCTTCCCCCATCTTTAAATCTACAGGCCTGACCGGTGCACAAGAGGTGGTTGTCATGGTAACGGGAGTGTTGCCTGCAAAAGGGTCATCTCCAAATAAGAGATGCCCAGAAACGTGACCCAAGGCCACCCTAAACTGTTTCGACCAATCACGTCAATATTACGTTTCTGTGACGTGCAATAAAAGTGTTTAGTGTCTGGGTGTGGAAGCCTTTTGTCTCTGAGCCAGAGAGAGGAGGTCCATGGCACTAGGGCTGTGCGATATGACCAAAATCTCATATCCCGACATTTATCGTCCCAACAACGATATGCATCACAAAAATTTTACATTTTCTGTAAATTCTGTGAATCTCGGGTGTTTTCAGCTGGGCGTCGTGTACCTGGAGTCGAATGTTACATAAGTTGAAACTGACGCAATTTTCTTTGTGAGTATTTGTTACACGGCGTGTTCTAAGGTTTGTCTGTCTGTAGTGTGGTTATATGAAATGTAAGAGAAAGAGAGAAGTTCAAGAACTTCTAAGTGACCATCAAAACAATGAAAAAAAAATATTGCCGCAAACAGTTTATTTTGCGACACCATGAAACAAACGATAGCGTGATATGAAACGATCGGCGCTTTCATATTGTCATCTGATTTATATATCGAACAGCCCTACATGACACCATGTAAACTAATTGGAAATTCTAACAGCTTAATAATAAATTATCAAAACTCATAATTGGAGCATATTTGTCTTCTCTCACATAAAAAAAACCTTCAAAACACAACACTGACATATCACCATTAGATTACATATATTTTATAAGCAAACTGCTTATTTACCGATCCAGCAGCATTATTATTTATTACTTTTTGGGGCTACTTGAAGAATATCCAGTGTTCCACCTCCATGAGCTCTAATTTTGGCTTCTACAGTCTCCAAATATGTGTTGCAAAAATAGCAAAATGATCGACTAAATTTTGATTACAGCAGTTCTGAAACAGCCTGTGTGAGCTGGAACCTGGCAGTCAGCTGTGCCTCACAGTTTGTGGAGTTTTCTTTGGATTTTTGGAATTAGGGGGAAAGCATAGCTGATGTTTCTCAGCAGATACTAAGCTGAGTGGATCGTGCCGACTTATATTTTGAAAGTGCAGCAGGACAAGAAGAAGTCAGGGGTCAGTTTAAGCCTGTGGTCATACACGCGACCCGGTGATAATAATTTTACACTTTGACCCTGAGTTATTTGCTCAAGTGTCCTTGAACTGAACTGAACCCTGGCAGGTTCCAGGAGCACAGCTCTGAAGCTCAACATCGACGCTGACCTCCCTGCAGGACGGAGGGAGGTCAGCGTGGGAGGTCACGTGTATTTGTGGAGCGTGCAGTGTTTGCTGAAACCAAACCCAGCACAGACCAACACTTACTGCGATGTTCTTGCACTGAAACACTAAAAACATTAACAGAGAAAATTTATGTTGAAAAACAAACTTTACTCTTTTAACACCCAGAAGAAAAATGAATGATTGTATTTGAACTTCATCTATCCTGCAGCTAAAATGAGAATCAGCAAGCTGTGGAAAGACCCGTCACGACTCTGGCTCAAGACTAAAAGCTACACCTGCTAGTTAGGCCAAATGAGCTCGACGCTGGAGTTGCAAAAGTTGCCGAAGGGGGTGAAAGTATCGTAATGTAGAAATGTGCTCATTTATAAACACAGAGACCTCCGGTTCACTTCAATAATGATCAACACAATCTACCAAGAACAGTGTAAATTAACGGGTCAAAAATAAATAAATTTAGGCAATTTTTTGGCAGTTAAGCCCAAGGAGAGGCAATTTTAGGAGATTTAATACGTCCTGATATGAGGGCGAAGTCAGAAGGAGATCAGGCTTTTACAGCATGACCTCTGTTAGGTCACAGTGTTAGGTCACTGCTTAATACAACTCTAATTACACATTTATAACCATTTGTTTTTCTCTGGTTTCCAGTGGTATATTTTTCTTTGCTTATCACTTACTGTTGGTTTACTGACCGGTTTCCATTTACTGTCATGTGTTTCATCTTAATGTCCCCATATCCCCTCAATAAAGACAATTACAAAGCATTTTTATGATAAGTAGTTCCCGCTAATGTGTTAATGTGGTAAACTTTTATTAGAATTTAATTTCAGCATCTACTGCAGCCGCGCGTCTTTATGTAGCAAAAATGAAGGGGGAAACAATAATCGGACACATATTCAGATTAAAAAGAAAAAAAAAAAAGAAGAAATCCTTTAAGCAGACAGATGAACTCTGTTACAGTAAATTATTGATGAGCAGGTGTGCTACTGTCTACTGCTGTTTAAATGAGGGTAGGTAGGCTAACGGAGACAACCTCCTGGATATGATGCAATACAGTTCAACAGCACATCCTGCAGCCATGAAGTTGCGTCAGTAACTGAACATTATTTTAACTCTAACAGAGCAGTGAATAGGTCCAACCTTTGTGAGTTTAGAAGCATGTACACCAGCGGTGCCTAATGAGACACTTTTTTACATATGAAACATAAAAACTTAATCTGCTTTTCTCCCGGCCGCACAAATCACATCAAATATAAGCAAAGCCTCATCAGAGCCAAGCAGCTGTGCGCCTGTTTGTATCATGTTTCAGAGGTCAAATACAGGAGAGAATCTGTGACACTACAGCATCATGCTGAAGGTGGTGTCTCCAATCATTAGTCACACTTTACTCTGTTGGATGGAAACCAGTAAATCAATGAAACACTCCAACAGGCAGCCCATGTAAACACCCTCATTTGGTGTGATGCTTTACTCCGCTTATTGGGAACGATCACATTATGTGCATGCAGATACAGCCTCAGTCGGTTACACCATGTGTAACGTATTTTACTGATGCACGGCATGTTGGATGAAAGTGTGGTTTCCTGCACTACATTTTAACTATTTTCAATCCAACATCTGTCGGCCTGGAGCCAAAGAAGAAACTAAAACTCCTTCACAGTAAAAAAGGTTTCCTGATTTACGGCTCCTACAGGAGGCGTTTTTATCAGGTTCTGCGTCACCAAAAAACATGCACAGTTTAAATTTCCCCCAGTCTCCCCTTCAACATGTCCTTGGACAGTGCTACACCACCTTCAGCAAAGCTACTTCCAGACCGCTGCCCTGAAGTCCCGGCTCTGTCTGTCTGTCCCACTTGTGTGTCTGGAACGTGATTGGACCTGTTACAATGTCAAAACAGCAATCCTTCATTTTCAATCCTAAATTAGCAGAGATGACAAGGTGATCCAAATCTGGTGAGCAAGGTAGGTGGTGAGCGACCCAGAAACATGTGGAGTGCTCATCCATCACCCATGTTTCACAGTTTTGTACTTTCAAATCACAGCTGGAGTTACAGCAATGAAGCCAATAAACTGATCAGGTTCTATATTCTGTCACGTATCCAGCCTTACATAAATAAATAAATACACCAAGCAGTATTTGAATCTGGTGGAATCATCATCTTGAATGGGTGAGCCACTCAGACCCTATGAGGGTCACAAACATGTGCCCCCTGTGGGCTTCGACATAGCAGGGTCTTCCAGCGAAACTCCTCTAAAGACGCCATAGCTCAGAAATCATCAACAAGCCAACATGACGTGATGTTTGGGTTCATTTCACAGATGCTGATGTTTGCTTTCTGCCCGGGCTTGAGCTCCATAGTGAAAGAGCAGATGTGCGCACACAGCAGCGCTGGAATGCTCCTGAGCTGCACGACCTTGTTAATGAAATCAAAGATGGTGTTTGCAGAGACGGCCGTGTGGCAGACATTTCTGATCACACTTCGCATTTATGGGCTATCCAAGCCAGCAGCCTTCAGGTCACTCAACACACTTAATGCTTAAATATGATTCTGCAAAGTGGATTTTCTAAATAATGTAACGTGTTCATAATGGGAAAATGGTGAGTTAGAACTGTATTAGATCCAAATATACACTAATGAGGCGAATGATGATGAAAAACATGAGAGTGGATGTTTCTGGGCTTATGAGTCTGAAAGGATGAAAACGTGATACTTTATAGAAATAATAAGGTACCTCAGTTTTTGTTCGCCGTTTACTCCTCCTGAAAACACAAGACTTTGAAAAACAGGGGGAAAAGGTGTTAAAATGTTACAATGTAACATGTCGAGTATTCTACAGAGTATTCAACGTTTTGAATATAATTTGGATAAAACACTAAGTACGTTTCCTTTAACTGTGTTCTTGTAGTAAAAACATCAGTATTGCACCTTTACTGTTTATCCAGCTGAGTAATAAAAGCTCATTTAAAAGGATTACTGAATTCTTTCGGGGTTCTGTGGTAACTTCTTGTGCATGTTTGATAACGTTTTTTTAAATTCTGTAAACTGAAAATTACTATGAAAACTGAAAGAATGATATTTAGGTGCAAATGCAATTTAAAAAATAAAATAAATAACAAGAGAAATGCTGGAAACTGAAAAGGTGCGATTCTGATGGCGAGGTCTTATAACACTGGTGTTTTCAGAAAAGGCTCCAATTTCTAAAGCGGATAAACAGCACAAACGTGTCTGACTGGAAACAAAGGTACAAACTTCACACCTCCTCCAGCTCCTCCCCAGGGACACCGAGGTGTTCCCAAGCCAAGAAACCCAGCCTGTCCTGGGTCAGACCCAGGACAGGCTCCTCCAGCTGGACGTGCCGAAAACGCCTCATCTAATAGGCTTCCAGGAGGCATCCCAGTCAGCTGCCAGAAACACCTCACCTCCCTTCTTTTGATGTGGAGAAGCTCCTTGCTCCACAATCTCATCCTTTTGATTAGCACCCACAGCTCATGGCTATAGGTGAGGGTAGGAACGTAGATCCGCTAGTAAACTGACAGCTTTGTTTTCATGCTTGGCTCTCTAAGCTACAGCAGCGAGGTGAAGTGTCTGCATCACCTGCTATGCTCTCTCCTCACTCGTGAACAGACTCAGAGATGCTTGAACTCCTTGAACTCTTCCACAGGCACCGACTCATTCTCAATCTGGAGTGGCCAATCCACCCTTTTCCACCTGTGGCTCGTGGCTTCAGACTTTCATTTGGCCAATTTTCTTCAGCGGCACTTCACACTCGGCTGCAAAACCCTCCCAGCACAATCAGAGGTTTGCTGCTGTAGAAGGACCACAACTAATCCCTTTATATTCCTGGACTTGAACTTGTCATTCTTATTGTTTGTTAACTGACTAAAGTAACGGTGTGTTAACCAATACTAATGAGTGTGGCTCCTGCCTTTAGCCTGATATTTACTGAAAGGATGGCAGTGGTACAGAAAAGAAAGAGTGTCCAGAAAATCTCAGCTGTGGCGGTTTTGGTGAACGTGTTCAAGTCCACAGGTTATCCACCTGCCATGTCTGTCTTCTTAAAATTCACCTGCTAATTTGAGGTTCTTTGCACAGCGAGGAGAGGGTACACGAAATATAAACACTTAACCTGCCCACAAAGATAAAAGTTATCAGAGGAGGATGCAATGACACGGTTTAATGCTTCCTGGCATTTTAAAAAGAAACAAACATTTTTTACACTTCAGTTACTGGTGGGCTATGACGCTATGCAGAGTCTCTTCAAGACCCAGCACCCCAAAGGGTCCCCATCTCCCCGCTGCATTCATGTTTTATGCTCAAAACAAATAGTTTCTCTCATGTATGCCTGGAGATGCACACTCTCACTATTATAAACATTACTCACACAGGCCTGTTTTTCAAGTCAAAGAGGGAGGATGTTAATATTAAAGCGTCTAAACACTGTGTGCAGTATGTGCATGCCGTTGCACCTCAATGTTCAGCACATTCTGTTGGAAAGCCTCGACTATTGAATTTACCCAAGGAGAAAACAACCTGGATGCAGCAGCAGCAGCACGGTTAAAGATTTAAAGGCTTGTGTGGCTCAGGGACCAATAAGGTCGGTGTCTTCTGCAGCCAAGAGACTTTTTTTAAGTTCTGCTCCATTAGAGCTGAAAGGTGTGTCTGTACTGAAAAGTTATTGCAGTTAGGATCAGGTAGTCAAATCAGGAAGTCTTCTATTTGAGTTATTAATATAGTTTGTTAGAGAAAAAATATTACATTAATATTTTTTGGTCAGTGTATTGCAGTGTGGTGGGGGGAGGTTTGGTGACATTTAGATGAAATAGCAATATACCAATGTTATATACACAGAAAAAAATATTTAAGACAATAATATAAAAACCAGTAAGAACAGAAACAGAGACAGCTGATGGCAGGGTGTGTATGTGCTGCGTGAATATGGGTGAAATCTTACAACCCGATCTTGGAACTAAAGTAAATGTATGTAAATGAGACGTGACGTAAAAGAGTCAAACAGAAAATATACTGGAGGATAAATAATGTTTATTAAAAACGCTTCTTTTACTGTACTTAAGTGATTATTGTTTGTTTTGATTAGTGCTGCTATCTGTATGAACAGAAGCAGCTTGTTTTATGTTGATGTGTTATGGATGTTGTAGGACCACACAAAGAAAAGCTGAGCCTGATGATAACGGGGATGCTGATCACACACACACACACACACACACACACACACACACACACACACACACACACACACACACACACACTTTCTTCCTCACCAAAATCTTTGACTCCCACCCCTGCCCCCTCTTTACCTTTAGGGCTTACTCTCAAATTCCTCCTCCAACATGGAGGTACACAACACTGGTCCAACCATGACGAATCACGGACAGGTGCAGTGCAGTTTAATTTAGTGTTAAAATGTTTGACAAAAGGGCAGTGAATAATCTGGACACTGCAGATTGGGGCGTGGCTGCTTAGACCGGCGGGCGTCTCGACACAGGCTGCTGTCTGCTAGGACTCACCGCCACTCATTAGTGTCAGTGAACTACACATCTCCTGCTGTCAGTGACATTTAAGTTCTAAAATAAGTCGCCCATGGGTAACATCACAGTGGCCGCGTCCATCTTTACACCATCTATGGTAAAACCCCCACCTAACAACAGGGTTTTATAATGTGAGCTTTGAGATTACACATTGTTAACAACAGTGATTGTAACATGTTTGTTTGTAACCAAGATGCATACTGCGTATTCAGCCTAAAATACTGCTGCGACTTTTCTCCACATCACCCAGCTCCAACACTGTACGGCATCATTTGCAGGCAGTTGCAAAAATGAACTTCACACTGCTCTTTTTAAACAGGCAATAATTATTAAAAGTCTATTTTGCTCAAATATTTCCTAGAGCCTACCACCGCTAATATTTAATTTCTCTACGAATGACCGTTGCTAGGTTTCATTTTTACTCTCGCCACGCTCACGTCTGCTTTCAGATCAAGAGGGAAGAGAAATAATTGCTAATCTATTAATAATGTGGCACAGATTAGCACTAAATAAAACCTCAAATTCCACCTCTGATGAATCTACTACATTTGTGTTGAACATGAAGGTTTTCCTTCAGGAAACTGAGCTTAATAAAAGAAATAAAATAAAATCTGCAATTCTTAGCTGACACTGTGAGGACTTCATATGTCTGTTTGTTCCCGACTCTCACTTTCTCCGTGACCTCTGTGAGGCTCTATTAAGAGTGATCCCATTAATCAGTGACGGACCTGCTCTCTGCCTGTGCTCTCAGCTGGATCAAGGATAGGCCAAGATCCTGCCGGCACACAGACCCGCAGAGAGACAGATTGAAGGGCCGATACACGACTAGTCAATTACAGAGCGTCTACAAGATCCAGCGAATATCCTCTACTTATTCCTTACCCTAGGAGAACATTGGCTGTGAGTCACTAATACAAAAAACATACAGACCATATTGTGGGTAAAAGAACAAGTACTGCGTTGCTTCAATGCAAGTAGTTTTATGTTAAACGGTAGGAGAAAGGATTTTATAGCTCACATGTGTGAATCCTACCACTAACTAGAGATGGCACGATACCACTTTTTTATGTCCGATACCGATAGCATAAATTTGGATATGTGCAGATAGGAAACAGATATAGTTCATTTTATAATCACAAAACAGTCTTTTTTTTAAATATCTTGCTGCATTTTGTATAAGTTCCTACTCAACAAAACATTAAAGCTATTCTGTTATAGCTGTATGCAAAAAATACACTGCACCCAAAATATTTCATAGTTCAGCAACACTGATCAATCTAATTTACTTAAACCTACTCCATCCTTCCTAATAAGGTTGCCAACTCCCAGCAAAAATAATAGGGGACCCTCCCCCACCCTCCGCCTTATAATGCTTAATTAACGTAATCTACTTTAATTTAATCCACATGTAAAACAAATGCACAGAAATCAATTTTTTTTTACAATAATTATATAGATTCAACATTTTTCTTCAACAGACCTGCAGACTGCACAGATGGTACCATCCCAAAGGAAAAGGTACTTTAGCTTACCAGGGTATATATTAGACTTAGTGACTATATACAATAACGGATTTCTATACATTTTATATCAGATGAAAACTTTGGTTGTAAGATTTAGATAATTATTTATTAAAAACTAGACATGACAATAAGAAAGAAAAGTATGTCTTTGTGCCCCCTTTTCCCTGTTCATGCCCTATCGGCCCCCCTGGCTAAACTTTGCTAGATCCGCCCCTGCACAGTTACCAGCCGTCAGCTACGTAGAAAAGGATCCTGGTGTAGAAAGTAATATTAAATACATTCTAACAACAGCTTATCAAGCTTAAACGTGCTGCTGTTGTTCAGCCGCTGGTTTCCTCTTTCTGGTGCAAAGTGGGCCAAAAACAAAGAAGAGAGATGGACTCGCGACAGAAAAGCCGATCAGCTGATCATTGATCAGTTTCTGACTGAAGTAGCAACAGGAGGGGGAGGGGGAGAGAATGAGAGGCAGTCGCTGCATCTATCAGTTGTTAAGCTTAATGTGAAAATGCTTTACAAACATTCAGAGATGAACTTACACACTTGCTTTACTTCTGGGATAATTTTCTCGGAGATGAAATGCCGGTTTCATAGCGACGCTCCAAATGCTCAACCAGACCGCCGACAGGTCTCGTAGGCCACAGCCGCTCTATCACGTGACGCATACTGCTCCGACGTGGTTATGAGGTTATGAGCTGGGTTATGCTATGTCGCAAGTTTTGTGAAGTGCTTTTGTGACATTTAATGGATCAGGTTACATTTTTTATTTCTCTCCGATACCCGATCCAGTAACTTAGGTCAGTATCGGACCAATACCGATACGTAATATCAGATCGGTCCATCTCTACCACTAACATCAGTTATTTTTGACACAGAGGGTCACAAAAATAAAAAAATAAAAGAAAGAAAGAAAGCCAATGCACACACAGCTCTCACAGTTACCCCGTTAAGTTAAACTGCTAAAAACTAGAGCTGGAGAAGCAGTCGGAGTACACTGTAATCCATTACACACTGGATGCATAGGAAGAGTTAATGTCAGTAACTGCAGGCAGTCACATAAGGTTATAATAATTAAAATAAAATGATGGAGGAAACAAACCTACATGTGGGAGCACAAAGACCCTCACACGGCCTTCATTTCAGAAAATGACTCATCTTTATTCACTCTGCAAAGTTTTAGTAGTACTTCAGTAATACTGAAGCACGAATCAAACGTTGATGGTCTTCAGTGAAGTAGAAAAACCTAAAGTTACTAGTTTGAGAATTCAGATTAAAAGCTGTGGAGTTAATTTGACATGAAAGTAATGACATGATGCTAGAAACAAATTGCTCTGTACTAGTATTTAAATGTACTTTCCTCTGGCTTGTAGCGCTCTTTGTCCAGACCACTGGTGTGAGCTGCCCAGTTTGGGACACATCAGCCTACAGAGAGCCTCCCTCTCCTTGATATCATGAAACTAATAAAACTGATGGCACTCAAAAAAAATAAAATTCAGAAGCAATGTCACTTTCCAGAAATCACCAAAACAAATACATAAAACAAGAATCTGCAAACGTCACTGTTTCAAATTAAAACTGTTATCTTTCTACCAATCTAAACCCGCCAACCACATCACTGCTTCACATAAAGGAAGTGTCCATCCACCTATGATGTGGGGAGAGACAGGAGGACGTAAAAATCCTTCCCTTGGTATTTGCAGTTTTTTCTAGCCAGAGGAAAAAAAGACAATAAAAATGCAAATCTGACTATGGGGTGAAACCTCACAGCTTTAATGGAAAAAGGCTCAAAGAGAAACACCTGAAGGGTTTATGATCTGCAACATTTCCAGTTTGATAACAGACAACAATGTTGCTTTGGTGGCAGAACCATGACCCGATCTCCATACCGTCAAGTTCAGATGCCACAGTGTTTTCAGTCTGCATTAATGTCCAACATAAGATAAGTAAAGATTTTACTGGAGTGCAGGCTAAGGACAACTATGGAGCTGCAAATTAGCACAACAAATCCACTCTGAGCATATTCCTGTTAGCTAGTACATCCTACATGTCAGAGGTAATGCAAGGCTTTATTGTGCAAAGACAATAAAACACGGCGGTGGATGAGCATGGTGACACTACGATGAAGCTAATAAGAGTTGTGCTAATGGAAGCCAACATTACGAGCACAGTGAGGTTAGTAACTGTCACCGCCGTGTCAGATGCTGCGCTTTTTACCCTCCCTCCTTGCTTCTTGTGTTCCTATCCGACAGCCCTACCCACAATCCCTCCTCTTTCATCTTGCCATCCAAACTCCCTCCACCCCTCATCTCTGCTCGCGTGCTACTTTTATCTTCCTCTTCTCTCCTCGTTTCCTCCTACCATCCTCCTGACTGTGCTGTTGTGTTCCTTCTGCTGTCTCTTTTCTGTCATTCCTGTCCTTGTTTCTTTTCACACGCTTCCTTCCTGGCTGGCAGTCTCCTTCCTTACCCTCAACCAATCTCTCAATTATCTGCGCTGCCTCTGCCTCCCTCTGCACTTTCCCTCAAATTTATACTGGCCCAGTTCACTCTGATTTTAAAACTCACCTCCCCGTCGTTTGTTTCCTGTATATCTTCTTCTGTGGAAGAAGGAGGTGTACATGACAGCCACCACATGCAGGATGACAGGATCATTCATGTGGTGACACTCCTATGAACTCTGAGCTCTTGACAAACCTCCCACCTTCTTTTTCTATATGCACAGATGAGGATGTCTGCATTGATGTTTCCTACTTCTATGGTATTTTTCACTAACAGACAATGCTGTAATGAATGCGTGACTGGCACTGACACATTTCATTAGGTTACTACTGTTTGAAGAATTCTGAAACATTTGGGCTTTAATGAGGGATTTTTATTAGACTGTCTCATTGTTCAGAACAAACAAACAAATCTTCACACTAGTGCAGAATTTGTCTCAGCGTCTCATCTTACTGTGAGGTTTTTTTGACTGCCTTTTAAAACCGGTGTTCATGTTCATAAATGTTGATTGAAGCACCCCAGATACCGAGAATAAAATCTGATGTAACGTCACTTCGGTTCAGACGTGCTGTAGAGACCCTCCCCAACACAAAGCCATTCATCTTTTTTTTCATTACTTCCCTGCCTTCTGTTTTTGTTCCAGTTTTCTCTCTTGAACTGAGCCCAGTCAGCAGAACAACAGTCATTAGTGGAATTACTTTGGGGTTCCATTGCACAGCTCTTACCCCGGTATAAATACGCCTGCTGCTGGTACCAAAACAGAAATGGCAACACACCAGCAGAGCTGAGGAAGCCTGAGCCAAAGGGGCTGCAGCAGGAGAGGACTCCTTCTGTCCGTGTGGCCTGACATGTTCCAGCTAATGACCTAACATGTCATCACAAGGTTCATACAGATACTGCAGGTAATGCAAGCTATAATCACATTCTCATTACTTTCTTGACAAGCTGTCAAAATTCAACAAAACCGTAAAAATCAACCACAGGTTTAATTATAGTTTCCTCCCACAACACTGTTAGAAGTGCATCAGCTAACTTTTTCATGTCTGACCTCTTATTAATGTGACTTTAAAAGAGAGCGAGAGCTGCCTCTAACAGACTACAGATCGATTTTGTGTGCTGGACCGAGGTCAGATTTTCAGTCCCAAGGATGTGACCAGGACCAGTGTGTGCACATCCAGGTAAATTACTCATCATTTATATATCATTACTGCTCTTTAATATGTCATTTATGAACACAGATATATTTATCCTGCTGTTACTGTTACACCATGCACAGCTATCACTGCTGAACATGCTTTAAATATGTAGAACTATCACTTCTACTACGACAGTGATAGTAGTGATCGTGATCATAGTCATAATAATACATACTAAGAAGTAGTAATGCTATATAAATGATGATTAAACACTTGCTAATACCTTCCCAGGGGTATGAACCCTTACCAACCTTAATAATGCTTAATAGTGTGACATTATGATAAAATGCTACCCATAAATCAAGTTCAAACACATTATAGTAACCACTAATTCTATTGTAATCCATTTTATCATGATGTCCGTGCGCGTGTTCTTTGTTTACGGTCCGCGTTCCCTCACCCACCCAAACATCTGGTTCTACTCGGGCGCTCTTCCTCTTTAAAAGAGAGTTCTTCCTTCTCACTGTTGCCAATTGCTGGAGTACAGCCTAAGTGTTGAAGGTTTCTGTTTCCATATAATTTGCTTGAGATGACTGATGATATAAATTTGGATTTAACTAATTGGCCTACTGCCTGGAGATGAGGGAGGAGCATGCAACCAAACCAGCAGCATCGGTGTCACAGCAGTCACCTCAAAATAAGTTCTGTTCTCTGTTTTTCATTGAACGGCATTAACAGTGTTGTCCAACTGACGTGGTCGGACAACACAACGGGAGATCTAGTTCTGACAGACCATTACGTGGTCTCAGTACTGAACACTCGAGTACCGCCTTGGCACTAGTACTGCAAATGATGCTCTGCCCTACTCGTGTGGCCTTTTTTAACCCCAATTTTTAAAAGTTTGAATGAAGAACACATGAGTGAGGAACATCTTCAGTTGCTTCATCACAACGTTGAATCATTTAGTTTCTAAATAGCTTTCCTCCTGGTACCAACTCAATATGATCTTCATCTTTTATTCAGCAAGGTGCGCTTTTTGTGGAGTGAAGAGGGCTCGAGTGCCACGACGGATCAGGGAAATGGAGTCTGAAAAGCATTTACATAAAACGTAGTAATTAATTTTTTGGTTAGATTATAAAACTACCACAACAACCTGAGGTGACTGCTGTCATTAAAATGCACATCTTTGTACACTTTATTTTGGAGAAATGTACTTATCCCACAAATGAAAGCTTGTGTACCTTCTACAATCACCATGTTCCCTTACTGTAGAGGTAATGAGTTTTCATCTGTGAAAGCTCAAGCTCATCGTCCTATTGTTGTTTCGATGTTTGACAAATCTCTGTGAACCAAATTTCCTTTAACATTTGGTTTTACTTTTCTCTGTATGGTCAAAGCCCAAAATTGATTCTGCTTGTTTACATTATCATTCATGCCCTTGCTCTCGGTCACAAACGGTGTTTCCTATTGTCGCCTGAATGTGTGAAAACTGCTGTCAAACAGTGCCAACGAGTCCATGAGCAAGGATGTCAAACTGATAGATATGATGAACATGAAAGAGAGCAGTTTTCACAGCAGGAGAGAAACATGTAACAGCAGGGAGGACAGTCAGCTTTTATAGGAGTTGTATGTTGCTGTTGTCACTGCCACATGAAAACCTGCCACTGTGGAAGGCCAGTTTTGGCATCTTTGACCAAAGTAAGGTCGAGATGTTAAAACTACATGAAAACAGTCCACAGTTCTGCATCACAGAAACCGACCCAAACTAGTTTTTTTGGAGTTTCTGTTGCAGGCTGATCAGAGTCACCCATTTTAACAGAAAAGTGCAAAACACACCAGAATTCAACCAATGAATCGCCTCCATAAACAGCTCCTCGTTGCTGCAAAGCGTCAGTGTGATTTGCTGGACTGAACTAAAAACCAAATCCTACTAAAGGGTTTGAGTGATGCTGCTGCTTTAAAAGCTTCTTGTGCATTTACAGGACTTCCTGTACAGAGAACTCTCTTCCTGCAGTAAAGAGAGATCCGAGTGTAAAGGCAAAGATGTCGACCTACTAACACCTACAACCACGAGCTCTGGGTCATCCAAAGAAGACGACCTGTACTAATCCACGGAGTAGGAATTTCCTAATTTCTAATCCTAAAACACAGTTTAGACCTAACTCTTACCCTACCCCAAAGTTTGGCATGCTCTAAATGGGAAACTTTACTGCTGGGCCTTAACGAAGTAACTCTGTCAGTAGTAAACTTAAAAACACTGAGCACGTGCGAGTATGAATTACTGGCATAAGGTACTTTCATGCCTCAGCACTCTGGATTTATCAGCACCTCCCAAACACATTGCCTCTTGTGATTATATGGAAATAAGGACAACACGGTGTTTATAGGAGCAACACGGTGACAGGCCTGGAAAATTACATCTAATGTTATTGAGAAAGCCAAAAGACTTCAGTGTGGCTATATTTGGAAGCATGTATAAAAATCATTTACGATACGATCCTGAGAGAGAAAGGAAACGCTGACTCCGGTCTGACTCACTATCAATTAAAAAAAACCCAAAGAACTATTTGCAGTGTGTTATTTTTCACTTTATTTTTTTAAGATATGTTGATGTAATTTTCTTGAACACAGCCATGTTATGTTTTGAAAATAATTTGTCAGCGTGACAGAAGGAAAGCAGTGAATGATCTGTAACACACAGGTCTGCAACAAGCATTAATCTTTTGGGCCAAAGACGGGGAGAGCGATACGTCGATTGAAGCGAATAAACTGCACTCGACCTCGTCTGCTTGTGAGTGTGGGGTCGTTTAACGTGTTTCTCCTGGTATTTATGATGAATGAGTGTCATATGTGGCTGCTACATGTGTTGGTGTTTATCGTCTGCACTGAATGTGTTACATCTGAAGGAATCACTTGGATAATGTTATTAACGCTAAAAATGAACCTTACTTGATTTTTCACAACATGTTCAAAATATTCTATTTCCATGTTTCACTCTGAATGATTGTTATGTTTTCTTTAGATGCACACACATTGGTTTTGCTTCCTCTCTGCAACAAACTGAGGCTGTACAATATAAAGCATCTTTGGTGCTTAAAGTTTTCCTTTACGGTTTTTCCAAAACACTTTTCCTTGAACTTGATGGAAAATGTGATGAACGACAGCAAAAGCCACCAGAGGTGTGTGCATGTATTCATGTTCTTTTTAGTATTTACATGTGCTTCCTTAGGACTGGTCAAAGCCAACAGAGCGACCTAAGCGCAGGTCCACAGTCCTGCAAAGCTTCCAGTGCAGTTTCACTTTTCTATACATGCCTCCGCCTGTGATCCGTTTCTAAGAAGCACCTTCAGCCCACTCTGGGACTGGTTTCCAAGACAATGTGTTTGCTTTCACAGAGCATCCGCAGCGCTGACCAGTTCACAGGATGAAAACTTATGCGGTCCATTTCCAGATGGCACAGATGGGAATGGATCGACTTTGTTACTTGTGTGAGTCACACATTGCCTACACAGTATACAGACTACACGTTGAGCTCCTGGCAGTTACATGGAGCTCTTTGTGAGACTGTTGTGGGAAATATGTTAAATAAAAATTACTTTTTTTGGTGATTGCAAAATGTTTTCTACTGGACATATTTTATGTGCATCTTTATTGTGTGTGATTATTTGCGATGGTGCTCTGCTGCAGACGTCTGACATTTACGTCAGAGTGATTCTGAAAAACTTCAACATCAGCAAAACACTCAAAGATCCAGCAGAGCATTAAAAACACCAGGAAGCTTTTAAATTAACAACCAGTCAAACCCGACCGAAGCGCAGACTTTTAGCTTTCATTTAAGGGGTGCTGTGCAACTGCGTAGGAACTACAGCCATTTTTTATAGAACTCGTCTGCAGGACTGAGCCAACTGCCTTCCACAAAGCTGTGAACTGAGTCCTTCCTGACAAATACCCTGCATGGCAGTAAAACAAGAAAAACTGAAACAAGCAAATCTGGAAATGAACTTAAATGCAAAACAAAAACTTGAAATGAAATAAAACTACAAACCAATTAGAAAAAACAAAACTTTAATAACTCTGGTGCCGGCTTTACTGTTAGGCTACGAAGTGCAGAAATGCCTGTAAGCATAAATTGACTTTCATGTCACAGCTGTTCGTTTTCTCTTTACTGGAGAGAAAGCAACAAATCTAACACTGTTTACAGCTGCTGCTGCTGCAAAAGGTAACTGTTAGGACAATCGTGCTCAGCCAGCGCCGGCTGGATTAATGGAGCTGAGAGAAGATTTTCTGAACACAACATGGTGGAGAAATAAACAACCCTCACCCCTGATTGTAACTGGAAACTGTAACTGGATCATGGCTCAGGCTTCTGTGTACAGTTGGGTTTTTCCCCCATTTGATTTATTTCTGGGAAACCTAGAGGGACGCGCTGTTACGAGTGTGGGTTCATATAAAGTGTGATGTTTGTGTGTGCACTCTTTGTTGCACTTGTTTGGAAATGTGGCAAATATTAAATGCATTCAAAGTTCAGCCAATCACAAAAATATACCTTCCTAATTTATGATTTTACTTCCTCAATGATCCTGATGACTAAAACTGCTGACGAGCAGCTTTCGTTTTACTGGTTCTTACCTTCTCCATCTCGCCGCTCTTCCTCTTGCGTGCTGAGCGGGTGATTTTGACGGTCACGGCGCCCTCCTCTCCCTGCCGGCGCAGAGCCATGCGGTTGGGCTGCAGCGGGCTGAAGGAGATCTCCAGCTCGGGCCGAGGGAAGCGGCTCATTCTGCCCTCTTCTGTGGAAATCTCAGAGGACTCCAGGACTGACGGACAGCCGCTTGAAACCTGCGGGACCACATGTGGGCTTAAGGTCAGGGGTCACTTCATCATCACTCGAGAGAGAAATGTCACAAGGTCGAGGCTTCTCCGCCTGTTACAATACAGGTGTCGAGGCCAGTTGGCACAACTGCTGAGTGTTATCAAATCAAAAAGTCGAGCCATCAGCTGTAAATCACCTCCCATGAAAGGTGACCATGAACAGGCCAATCAGAAGTGATGTGGGTTAAAATAAGGAGTGACATCACAAGAGGCACAGAGCTGCTGCAGCCACGGCAGCAGTGAGAGCAAAAGCACGTCACAGCTGTATCGTATTAAAAAGCTCTGCTGTAAGTGAGACGACTATCACAGCACCATCATTTAAACACATGTGACATGTAGTTAAGTTTACATGTTGTTAAGATGTCATTCAGCTGTAGCCCCGCAGCGTTAAACAGTCTGAGAGCAAGTGAGGAACAATTAAAACAACAGAAGTCAAATTCAACCTGGTACGAAGGCTTTTTACAACATGTAATAGCGTGCAGGTTAATTGTTTTAAAATGACTCACAGCTAAGGGGAAAAAACAAGGAATAAGACAGCTACATAAGCACATTTCTCAGTGATGCTCATGAAGGAAAGACCTGTTTCTAAAAACTGAACACCTTACCGTCGTCGTCCCACAGAGTCGAGGTTTGATGGATGGTCCAGGAAAGGTGACACTAACAGATTAGTCGGAATATGATGGTTTTTATGCGTGTTGATTTTGGCTTTTAATGATAATCTGCTCAGGTGAACATTTGGTGTGTGGCTTAAGTTACCATGGCGATGCACCCCAGCAGGAAGTCAACCAACTTTGTGACCCTGAAAACTCAGGGTTAACTCTGAAGTCACCTCGCTGAGCCCCAAATCCTGCTTTGTAGCACACGACCTGTACTGAAGCAGGCAGCGACTCAAAACAGTTCCACTTATGAAAAGCACATCACGCCAACCTCTGAAGTGCTCACCTGTACGCCGTGAAAAGACTCGCTGACGAGGAAAAAAACAAAGACCGTACAAAAGATGACACTGAGCATAAAAGTCGAAAGAAATGAAAGAAGCTTGTGTAGAAATTTGTTTTTTCTGAGAGTGAAAGATACGGGAAAAGTTGCTAAGTGCAGTCCTGCAACTTATTGACCTCTAAAGGCAATTTATCACATATCTGCATTCAGGAGGTTCATACAAGCTGTGAATGGCCAGTCAGCTGGAACCTTGAGCACGAACACTTTAAAACCAACTCCACATGTGAATCTTAGATTATAATTTTATATGTACTGTTAGAGTTTACGTAAAATACTTTGGATTTTTTGGTTTATTCATTTTGGACGTAGTAAAATCTCAGGTGTTGTAAAGGCTGTAGACAGGAATCAGAGTGTTTGGACAAACACAGCAGATTAAAGACGCATCAAGCTGTCTTCTCTTTGAAATTGAGTTTGGAGGAAGTTCAGCACAGAACTGGCAGAAACCAATTGGCTTCTAGTGCAACCATCCACAGTCTAAAGTCTGAGAGCTGGTGCTCTGAGTGCCCTGACAATGAGGACTCAAACAGAAGGCTCTTTTTTATTTCTTCTGTTTACTGGAGGCTGAAGAGAGGGGAAACAGTGACGCCTGCTGGGGATCCGCCGCAGGTTCGAGGGAGCATATCTACAAACTGAGTCGAGCGTATGTATGGGACAACACCGTCAGGGGTCTGTTAGATCCAAAACTCGTGCACCAAAGCAACCAGAGCCATAAAGAAAATTATGAATTCACACAAAGAGCAAAGATGCCACAGATGGTACGGCCACCACAGGAAGAACTGTTCACCAAGACGAGGACTGGTGCCATGAACACAAAAAACTGTGATTTAAGATAACTTCAAAGTTTAAACTTAATCGATTCAGAAATCTGTCACCCAAAAGCACGGTTCAACAAAAAGGCAAAGAGGGGGAAGTCTGAGCTGCAGGCAGAACTCACAGCTGGCGCGTCTTTGAATGAAGCCAACATCGTGTTTGGATTATTAGCGCAGAGCTGCTGGACCACACTGGAAGAATGCTCTGATGACTCCAGAGGGAATAAAGTCGGCACATCAGCTGACTAATGCAGCTGTAACTGAGCACACAGAAACTCACCACTGTGGTCACAGCCATTCAAAAGAGCCGTGGCTCAAGCACACATGCCAACTCGAGTGTACGTTATCGGTTCACAAAGAAAAATCTCCTCTCACCACTCCCCAGCTCTAGCATCACAAAGGCTCTGTCACGTATCTCACACACTGGTTTGTGACTCTAATAAGGACTGTGTGTGTGAGGGGATATCTACAGACCACAGGAGGAGGTTCAGTACAGGGCTGTTGTTTCTGCACTCGTGTCATCTCAGCAGCTTACCTGGCTGCTGACGGACGCTCTGGCATCCTTCCTTCCAGACTTCCTGACAATGGTTTCACTCCTGGGTTTCTCCATGAGAGCAGCAGAGCTCTCTTTGTTTTCAGTCCGCTGCTGCCAGAATGAGAAAACATCTCATGTTATTTATAACCTCTTTTTATTGTTTTGGTCCCAAAGCTACAAATTGCAGAAAGAAAAAAAAGAAGTCACAAACAAGTTGGACACTGCATATTTTTGTACAGGTACAGTTTTGGTATCTTACTTCTATATTTTCACATTCCAACACATGCACACACATCATTTAAATTATTTTATTTATATATAGGGTCAGGGTTTAGATCTTAGTTTGTTTCCTTCAGTGCTGTCATTCACACTCATCTTCGTGGTTTCTCACACACAGCTGGTGTTTAACACTAAAAGGAAACATTCACTCATCCTGGAACACTAACATCAGGGGATTTTCTCCCACACGTCCCAGGAATGGGTGGACCAAAGAGAAGTATACAGTTTCATTAGTTTTATTTGTTTTACTGAACGATTTGTCACCAATTTTAGTGTTTTGGTTTTTTTTCCATTTGCTGCTCCGATGATACAATTTTCACTTTTATGAGATGGTGTGTATGAGGGGAAATAAAATAAGAGTACAGTAATCCCTCGCTATAATGCGGTTCACTTTTTTACGTCTCATTGTGTTCTGCGTCCTGATTGGCTGTAGATCAATGTCAATCAGCCTCGTGCCGTGTCTCCTGTACAGTACAGAATGTGTTCAGCTTGTCAATTTATTTAATTTACATAAATCTTCAATCTCTAGCACTGTGAAGTGCTGTACTGTATGTTTGTAGGTTTTCTCCCCAACAACCACAACAATGTCTTTGGTTTCATTCTATAATACTGGACTTATTTTTCTATGAGGGTTTGAACGTTGTGAGAGTTTAAACAAGAGAAAAAAGTGTAAAAATGTTCACGCCTGTCTGAGAAAAGTGTATAAAGTGTGTAGTGAGGAGTTTTACAGCCTTAAAACATCTATAATAATTGTAAAAAATAAAGCTGGCAGATTTCACCTATCACGGTTATTTTTAGAACGTAACTGACCACTGTACTTCAATTTGCTATGTATCGTTGTACTTTCTTGATGGAATTGTTTTATATTATATCAGGTAAACTGTTCGAGGGTTAAAGATGAGAAATGATTTTCCCCAGTTTGCCCAGTTTGTCGATGTTCTCTGCTCATCTTTCTGGCTCTGTTTGTAGATGGAGACCAGATGTGTCTAATCCGGGCGTCCTCTGCCTTTTTCATTATATTTACACTTCTTACATTTAAGCTGAAGCATTAAGCAAACCAACGAAAGCAAATCTGCACGCCTGAAGCTCTTTTCTCGACCTGTTATCCTCTGACCTGCTCGCTGAGAAATGAAAACGAACATCTGTTTGAACATAAGAGAAAAAAATGTTCCTGCTGCCCGCCATCTTCACCTTCAAACATAAAACAACTACAGAGCTATGAACTCATTTACATCTGCTCTCTTTTTCCATGTCCATGTTCCATGTTGTTTAAAGACTCCTCAGTTTTGACAGATGCTACATAAAAACATTGAGCTTTAAGCTAAAGGCGCTCCTAACATACTTTTAAACTATAAGAAGGCAGAAAGATGTCGAAGCATCCTTGAACATTTTTAAGCGTCTCTGTTCCTTCTCAGACACAGGATGCGTTCTGCTCCCTGCCTGATAAAGTCAGATTTGGATCGTCTCAGGCTTTACAGAGGTCACGTCCAAGGGCTGTTTCCTGATAGACTTTTACAGGACCTGCAGTGATTTGGAAACCACACGGGTTTCCCCCTGGTGGTCATTAAGGGCATAAAAGGTTTTACCAGAACAACTTTCATGTAAAAGTTAGCAGAACGTTCGTCCAGCATTGAGCCGACAGGTTCAGATGCTGTCGGCTTACCATGAAAAGAGTGCACGTCTGAACGGGGGTATAAATCAAAGATAAGCACCACTGCCGTCCTTTGTGGAGGATTAAACCACAAATCTTTAAAAGCCACCTTTCAAATGCGACCATGGGTGGATATCTGATTTTGAAAAGTTCTTGTTTGACTCGAATAAGGCTTAAAACACTGACCTGTGTCACTGTGTCCTCCTGATTGACTGTGGAGGCCTCGAGCTGCTCCCTCAGCCTCAGGATCTCTGCCTCCTTTTCAGACAGAGCAGCCTGCAGCGTCGCTGCGCTGGGACCACCGTCGCTGCCCTGAAACAGGAAGTTCATGGACACTGAGCATGTTTTCTGCATCTCACCTTCAATTGCATGCTTTTGAGAGACCCTTTAAACATGCCAGAGATGGCTGACGATATAGATTTTCAACACATATCAATTCATTTTCCTTTGTATCGATACACTGATTCGGTTCTCTCTCACTCTCACACACACACACGCCTCCTTGCTGCCGACCCATTCACCCTCCATCAGAATTGGTTTCTGGCTTGAACGTCTTTGCCTGAATTACCTCAACACTACAACTACTAGCCCAGCCTTGAGTAGTTTACACTATCTGAGCAGAAGTCGAAGGTGAGCAGGTATGTTTGAGCTGCAGGCCGGCGGCAGACGGGTGGGTGGAAATAGAAGCTGGGACTAATTTGCATATTCATAGATGGAGGCGACCGAAGCAAGCAAAAGGTGTCGAATTGGATCTGAGCCACTCTAAGGCGTGAAGGGATTACTTTATGGAAAACAGCATGTAACGCTGATGAACAGAGATGAGCTTTTCATTTTTTAAATCAATGCCAGAAGAAGAACTTCGAAAGGTGAAAGCAGAAAGTTCAATACTTTCTAAGGAAGTCGCACTGAACACAATAAGTCTCACTACATAAAGCTTAAGAGAAGTGCACCTCCTATTCACGGGGGGGGGGGGGCAGAGAGAGAGACAGACAGGCAGAGAGAGAGACAGAGAGAGAGAGGGAGGGGGGGGGGATCTGCTGCACTTTTCGGTCAGCCCTGTTTGCTGCAGATGTAGAATCCATTCCCCTCACCACAAAATAAAAGGAACACTCTGAAAAGGTTGAACTCTTGAGAAACCAACAAAATTGCTTCCACTACATCAGAACTGAGGTCTCTGACTTTGAATCATCCTGGAAAATATACAGTGGCTTCAATTTAAAGTTCTGTATGACTAGAAAGATGAGTCGATGATAAACGGCTCAAAAAAATAAAAAATATAATTTAAACTCATTCTATGTGCATCTGCTCAGATATAAAACCTTTGTGTTTTTCTTGTTACGAATGGCTGTGAAGTGTTTTCGCTTTGGTTTCATTTTATTTGTTATTGTTGTGGAAAATAATCAGATCAACAGGCACAGTTTAGTATTTCCTGGCGAGTTTGCAACGATTCAAACAGAAACAAGCTGATAAGAAGAATAACTGTTTTCAGGAGGCTAAAATAAATGGATATAAAACCCACTTTTTATATTTATGGCTCTATTAAAACCTGGAAGCGTTTACGCCACTTTGACTTCCATCAAAGTGGGAAAATGGAGAAATACGTTTGGACAAACTGCAGAGGAACCGGCAACATAACTGAGCTGACAGTCAAATGCAGGCCAGTGCAGCGGATCCCCGTCGTTCATTATCACTGCTGTGTGGAGACGTTTTTAAACGGCCGAGGCAACAGGCAGGGCCTTGTATTGGTTTAAACTATTTTCATTCTATCACCAAATTGAAGCCAACACTTCAGTATTAGGTTATTGAGGTTTCTGCACTTTATCAAAACATGCAGCTTTCTCATTTACATAAACAAGGAGACAGCAAAGGAAACTCTTATTTTATTTAATTTATTAAAGACATATTTGAAGCAGACGGTACCGCACAATATAATTGAGTTCTGTGTAAAAATATGACTGTAAAATTTTATTACATTCCCCTTCAAAATCTCCTACAAGTTTCTAGTTTAGAGACCAGCGGCAGTACTCCACATTGAAGCGTGTACAGGAGGTAAGCTGCAAACTTCCTGAAGCGTTTTTACCTTCACTGCACAAAAGTCATGGCACACAGCAGGAGCATGAACACTACGCTGGAAGAACAACTTTTTATTAAACATGATCAACCTCTCTGTCCTCCTCCACCTGTCACACCTGAGGTCATAAAACAGCAGTGGCTGTTCAACAACTTAAGGCAGAACAACTCGAGCTGCAGTTGTATCAAACATCATATCTGAAAAGGTCCTGACACGAGGGTGTCACATTTTACATGCTTCGACTCATCTCTCCTTTGTTCCTCACCTCCTGCACTCACGTCGCTGGTGGGAGGGGCTAAAGGGCGGCCACGCAGGAAGTGACCAGCAGTGATATCATAGAAAGCCAATGACACTCAGCGATTTTAGCCGAATTCAAACTGAATTAAACTATAAATAAGACCATAGGATACTGCTGACTGACACATGACGGGGGTAGGAGGGTTATGTATTAGACGGTTACCTAGACAACGCTAGTGTGGACTGTCCATTAGTGACTAACCATCAGCTGGTAGCAGCTCCGTCTGGATGAGTTTCTCTTTTTGTTTTGATCCATTTTCTTGCAATAAATTTGAAAACCGGCAGCAGAAATATGACGCATACTTACACTTCTACAGAAATGCACAGCAGGTCACGGCGTACGTTACAGCGCAGGGTTTCAACCCATAAAGTCATCCTTAGAGAAGCATGGAGAGGACCAGAGGGTGCGCTATCTGAGGGCTCGACGCTGTTTTATTTGAAATAGTATCCACTCATAATACAAATCCAGTGATTCCCAGTAGTGACTTCGTATATCTGTGCGCAATCAGCACTGCAGCGTCAATATTTCAATGCTGTAGCTGTTTTTTTCCCCACATTCACACTTACTGACTTTCCTTTATGTCACTTAGTGGCTTTTTCGATACAGAGACGCCTGCAGCAAACCGGCTGCAGATCTCCACCAATTTTTTAAAAATCAATACGGTCTGGAATCAGTTTCACTTTGTGCATAATTATAACCCCCCCCCCCCAAACTGACTCTCTTATGCTTTAGGTGGACTGTCTGGTCACAGTGAGTGATGATACTATGATAACGCCACAAAAGCTAAAACGGATACAGTTCCACATACACAAAGGTGTATGTGAGGTTTAAAAAAAAAAGGGAGGCAGAAAAGGTGGAAACAGATCAGTGAATAAAAGGTAAGCTATGAGACATTATCCAATCCGCTTCAATAAATCCTGTTTAAAGAATTAAATAAAGAAATAAAACAGCTGTGCAAGTTCAAACGTCCACCTCTGATTAAACTGTGATCCATCACATCACAGCAGGTTTTAAACTGATGGGCTGTAAATAGACTGAGGTGAAACACAGCAGGGCTGTTTGTTTTTTTTAATATAATGAAGTCTTATTTTATTATATGCTGAATATACTTTATACTGAAGGCCATTACCTGACGGTGTTTGAGACACACATTGCAAATATCACCCCGTATCTTGCACATGAAACAGACAATCATGCCTTAAACCACCACGTTTAACCTTTCCCATCTTTCTTTGGTAACAGGAGCCCAGGTTCAGACTCTGGCTCCTGGGCCTGCGATCCCCGTTGTGTTATACTGACCTCTTGTGGCGGCTGTGTGTTATTTTGCTGCAGCTGCTGGATGAGCTTGTCTTTCTCTGCTTGGCTGGAAAGAAGCCTTTTTAGCTGCACCTCCAAAGCTGCGACCAGAGTGTCTCTCTCCTGCCTCCACTTCTCCATGGTTTTCTCCTTTTCAGCCAGCTGGGATTCCTGAAGGAAAAGCAGAAACAGCATCATATATGCCCGACCAACATTCTCTTCAATTAAAGCTGCGCTCCATAAACATCAGTAAAAATCATCCTCCCCTGTAAGCATCACAGCAACTTTGTAAAGCACACGTCTGAAAGCAAAAGCCACATTTTTAACTTGGTAACCATAATACATATGTCTGTGTTGAATTTATTCTAAGGTGGGTCTTTAGATGACGTCACTCTTATTATCAAACTCGGTTCAGCCTTGATCGGTCGATGCTGGGTTTGAGACAGTTTTTGGCATCATCCTCGTCTTACCAGCTCGCTCTGCAGCCGAGTGCAGCGCTCTCTGTCTTCTGCAAACTTCCTCATTTCTTGGTTCCTCTTGTCCTCGGCCTCTTTAGCTTGGCCGATCAGAGAGACTTTTTCCTCCAGCCATTTCCTGCGGTCCGCCTGGTGCTTCTCTGCAGAAAGCTACAGAAAAAAATAAAGAAAATTTTTTGATTGTTTTTATTAACAGAACAGGTGGTAACCTTAAAACAAGCTACAAGCTGATCTGAAAACAGAATTCCTTCCTGTATTCATACATTGAATCAACTATGTTAATACAAACCTGACTCAAAGGTAAATCGCTGCTAACAGGAGTTCTTCCAAACTCAACCATGAACCCTTGTGCGTAGTTGGCAGACTGAATTACACCTGCTGTCTAAAGAAAATCCATATTTAATAAGATCTGTCCATTTTATTCCACTTTTCCAATTCAGGGTCACGAGGGAATGAAGCACATCACAGCTGACATGGGACGAGAGGCGGCGTACACCCTGGGCTGTCGCAGTGCTAACACAGAGAGACAGACACATCTATGGGCCATTTAGAATCACCCGAGCTAACCTAACCCCACTGACTGCATGTGTGGATAAATCTAACGCTCCATCTGAAACAGCTCATAACATCAGGACAGTAAAACGCTCTCATGGGTCTCCTACAGCGGTTCCCTCAGTCCAGAAGAGAACCACTATGACCCCGGCTATTATTAAGGTTTATTCTTCCCCAGAGCGAGTCACTTCACCCACATGGCAGGTTGGAGTTTTATATGTCACACATTTTGTTTTCTTTTAACAGTTGATTTAAAAATATTTTTTTCACAACAATGCACTTGGTTAGAGTCAGAACACAAAGCATTAGGTTGAAGTTGGGTGTTAAACTTAGACAAAGATCATCGTTTAGGTTAAAAACAACAGTTGCTGCTTTTTTTTTTTTTTAAAGCTTGGTTTATTTGGTTGCCAAGGTGACGCGTCCCCACTCAAGTACCTTGAGAAAATCCTTGCTGCAGACACAAAACACACGAGTTGCAATGTTGTGTCGACTGCCACAAAACCGTAACTAATGTCCATGAAGACAAGCTGATTGTTTTTTGAGCCTATTTCACGCTTTGCTGTGAGACCAGGCTCGACCATCACAGATGAAAATCTGGTGCAGTCAGACCTCAGCATAGCAAAATGATCCCCCATCATCCTCCTGATGATGACACACACAGCTGTTTAACACGGGTATCGGACCAGCCAAAGACATGTGAACTGTAATCAGGACTGAAAAAACTGAACACATGCTCATAAAAAATATAACATACATATATGACATGCAGGTAACCTCCTGGGCTCAAATTCCACTTGCAGACACACCGTTTAACCGTGAACATTTATGTTCTGTGACATCAACACAACTGCTGAAAATGAATCTGCTCCCATACCTTCATGCTGTCCTGAGCTTCAGCTGCTTCCTGTTTGGCCCGTTTGAAGTCATCTGATTGGCTGTTGCTGAGCTGCTGGTGTGTGTTGTTTCCACTTCCCTGCTGCTGCATCATCTCTTTCAATTTTTCCACCTCTGAAAAGGTTCAAAGCACAGAACAAGACGGACAGAGAACATCTCTTTATACTGTATAATTCAAACTATGAAAACTAGAAGTAGGGCATGTCAAAGGTCAAAGTTGATCAGCTGTTGCTTTGAACTATAAAAGACTAAAGACTGAACCTGAGCCAGTGTCCATAAGAGAGCCTTTGACTTTCTCTAAACTACTAAAACCTGCCTTCTTTTCACCTCCTGTTTCTTACCACTGGAGAGCTCCTGGATGAGGTTAAGTTTCTCCTCCAGGACCTGCTCCATCTGCTCCTGAGTATCCTCCTGCTCCGACAGAGCCAAACGCATGCCCTCCATCACCCGCTCCTTGGCCTCGAGCTCTACGAACGACCAAAAACACACGCAGCAAAAGTTCAGGTTCACATCCACCATGATGAACGTGTTAATGCAGACTGTGTAAGTAACCTCTGCTGGTTACTAACATAAAAACCAGTTAAAGGCTACTGGGAAAGCTTGAGTGAACATTTTTCCTGTTCGCTCAATATGAACTCTTCAACTATCGCTAAACTGTTGAAGTTAAGAGCAGGACACAGGTACATGGGAAGAGCACCAACTTCTTTTACTGAAGGACTTTTCACAGGTAAAGACAGTTAACTCAGAAAGGTCAAAAACTAAATGTGTTAGAGGAGAGTTCAGTCCAGGGCAGGAAGGGGTTACTGCCACAGGAGGAGAAGTCTTGTTCACCGTTCCATCATTCGCAGTGATGGCCTTAGAGAAAACGCGAGGAACTCTGTCATTCAGCAGGAGCTCAGAGTAGAGCTGCAGCTCCTCCACCCCCGAAGGAACCGGCGGCTTCTTGGCCACCTCCTAAGTGAGGAGGATCAGGACATGTTCCGCTAGGAGGAAGCCCCAGAGCAGAATCAGGAGAAGTCAGAGAAATTACATATCTCAGGTGTTTTGGGAACACTGTGGTGGAGGAGGAGAAGCTTAGAGCTGCCTTTGTGATACAGGTAAGTGGGACAGTTTTAACGTTAAGGTAAATGTGTTTGGGGATCTTGAGGTTAAAAAACCCCCAACAACAACATAAGTGAATAAAGCAGAAACTCTGACCTTTACAGGCCTGCTGGTAGAGCTGGAGCGTCTGGTCAGACTTTGCATGAGATGACTGCTCCTACAGAGGCAGGCAGAAGGCATCAAAAACATGAGACGCTCCCCACAAAGAGAACGTCCCCACGACTGTCTCACATTTAAAAGTTATCATCACATGTACATTACACATATTATTATCATCAACATCATGATGATCTTGCTCCCACACAGTGAGTAGTGTCTGGTGAATGAACGGATGACCTCACCACTTTGAGCTGCTGGATGGTTCGGTCTCTGCCGGCGAGGTCAGACTGAAGCTGCTTCTTTGCTATCTCAGCGTCGGACAGTTTGTGCTTCAGAGCCTTCTCCTCTTCTCTCATGGCTGAAATCTACACAGGACAAAAAGGATCTGAAGCTGACTTTACTTAGTCACAGTAATATATCTCACTAGACTACAGAGCAGTCATCACCATTTTTACAAACACAAATCGGCATTAAAGGTTTCTGAAAGTAAAACGCTTGACTTTTTTCCCAGCATGCAGCACTGTGGAGCAGGTTAAGTGTGAATCAGAGCCCTGCAGCTCAGGGCTGTGCCAGCCTAACTGGAGCATGAACGGGGGTCCGGCTCGCTCCTGAAATAGCACCGTGAGGATAAATGTGTACAGGCACAAATGCGTTGCATGTCTGAAATGTTTGTGAGGACACGGCTAAAAACATTTAAGACACATCGAAACATAATTTAAGCCCATTAAGGCCAAGTTTGTTCTTTTAAAGACCTGCTGTCACATATGTAGATCACCGGATCTACTTTATTTAAGAATTAGGAGCCAGCCTGACCTCTCACTGGTGTACGCTAAAGCAATCTTTGCACTGGAGTTCTAATATTCACGCAAAACTAAACTGAAACTAAACATTTTAAAGTAAATAAAAATGAATTGAAACATTTAAACTCACACTGGAAACCAACTGAAACTAAACTCAACTTCAAAATCAAAATCAAATAAACCCAATTAGGAAATATAAAACTGTAATAACTCTGCTGGAAGCAGCTGATGTGCTGAAACGCAGCAGTAAACTGTATCAGCAGTGAGGTATGCGAGTGACACATTCAATAATGCGTGCACCTCCTTCTGGACCTGCTGGATCTGCTTCTTGTAGTCAGCCAGCTTCTCTCGGAGGTCTGAAGAGTCCTCCTCCTTCCTCTGAAGGTCCACGCTGAGGCTCTTCACCTTCTCCGAGTCCTGCTTGGCGTCTTCCTTTAGCCTGAGAAGGAAAAAGGCAAAATAACCAAATGCTGGCAGTCCTTTGAAAAAGACGAGTGTGAGACATGATGTTCAGACTCTTTGATGGCTGGATTTTTACAACGTCCACCAGACTCAAAGGTACAAACAAACAAAAACAGCCTAATAAGTGCCAAAATGATGAACAACACAGTCAGTGCCTCCCACTCTGTTACTTTTCTCCTTGAGAGGATATAAACAGCAGTTTGGGAGAGCGACAGAGAGAGAATTCAGTCTGTTATACAGCGATACATTTCTCATTAGTTAGTATTCCCTTTAAAGTTTATATAAGAACAACATTTTAATTGTAATTTTTCATTGTTAATTAGCAACTCAATCACTTTTAACATAATTAACGCTTCTTTAAATTCCAATTATGTTCCAGGGAACCGTCTCTAAAAAAAAAAAAAAAAGTATATTTAATTTTATGATAAGATCCCAGATTATTAGAGAGGGACAGAAATCGAACACCTCTATCAATGCATAAATCTATAAAGGTGGTTTATAACAATTAATTTCATCCTATTAAGTCAAAGTTTTAAGTAGAGATAAATTCTTAAGTGTTTGCCCGATACAGTCATGAAATCAACTAAGATGTAGGCAAATAAAAACATTTAATAGTTTGTTCAGGGGAAGAGGAACCACGCTGTGCTGTGACCTTCAGTACAAGCCTGGCTTCATCTTTCCTGATTTCTTGTTGTTACTTTAGAAGTTATAATTAGACTAACACAGAAAGAATTCTCATTTAACATCAATAACATTCAGAGCTCTGTGCTGGCTCTGAGAGCAGCTGCACACTAATGCAGTCATTACAAAGGCAGGCTCAGCTCTGGGCTGATGAGTTTCTCATAATAGCAACTCTTGTAGATAAAACTCATCAGAATGACTGAAAGCATGTGTTTCACAGAGATTTGGAAGTGCAGATAAGTGAGGCAGGCAGAGGCGGGATTTTAGAGAGCCGGGCTGAGAGCGGGGACGACGCGTCTGTAATCCTGAGCTAAATATAACATGAAAAGGTTTTGATCTGTTTCACTGGCCTTAACAAGTGTCAGCACATGATGATGTAACAGCTACAGGCCCAACTTTCCAACCTGCCTCAGATCTAAACACAGAGGCGAGTTACCTGCTGATCTCCTCGTCTCTCTTCTTCAGTTCGGCTTCCTTCTGAGCGATGGCCTCGTGCGCCACCGCCAGCAGCTCCCGTCTCCTTTCGACCTCCTTGCGCCGGGCCTCCTGAACAGCTTGGCACTCGTCCTCCTCACGCTGCTCCTGAGCCTCCTGCAAACTCTTCTTCAGGGATGTTACCTGTGCATCCTTTTCCAGCAGCTCTTTCTGCAGCTCTGCCAGCTTCTCCTCCATCTGACTGTCCTTTTCTGCCAGCATCCTCTCGGTCTCTGAGGACGATGACTGAGCTTCGGTTTTGCAGGACTCCTTTGTTTTCTCTATATTGGAAACTTTTTCCCTGAGTGACGCAGCCTCAGCCTGGAGGTCAGAGTTCAGCTTCGTGAGATCTTTAGCCTCTGAGTGAATCCTGGCGTCTTCCAGGTCAGTCCTGAGGCACTCTGCAGCTCGCTCCTGCTCGCTGAGCTTCTGTCTGAGGTCATCTACGAGCTTGCTGGAATCGGATTTTTGTTCACTCAGTCTGCGTTTCAACTCTTCCAGCTGCTGTAGCGATGATGCTTCTTGTTCTCGCAGCCTCTCTTTGAGCTGCTCGACCTGCCTTTCCGAGGCCGCCGTCTGCTGCTTGAGTTTTCCTCTCAGCTCCTCCGCTTCCTCTCTGGAAGCCCGTTTTTGGCACTCGAGCTGAGTTTGGAGATCATCCAGTGGTGCCTGTGACATCTCTCCTTGCTGCTTAAGTTTATTTTGCAGTTCTTCAACTTCCTGTTTTGAAGCTGCCTCCTTCTGATTGGACAGCTCCAGCTGCTGGTCCAGGATCAGCTGTTTGTGTGCCAGCTGTTGTTTGACCTCAGCCAGCACGTGCTCCAGATCCAGCACTTCTCTGTGCTTGGCCTCAGTTTTCTGTCTTTCCTCAGCCAGGCTCTTCTGAAACTGAGACACTTCCTCTTGCAGTTTCTCATTCGCACCATGTGACACTGCAGAGGTGTGCAGTTCCTGCTTTAGCCTTCCAGCTTCCTGTGTCAGAGTTTGGATCTGGGAACACTTCTCCTGAATCACCTTGGCTTGTTCATCCACTTGTGCTTGAGCGGCTTGTAGTTGGACAAAGGCTTTTTCAGCTCTCTCTGCGTTGCTGGTCACCTGTGGCAGTTTCATGGTAAGCACAGGGAATTTTAATCAAACACGAGACAAAACTCCACATGATATAAACGACATGTAGCTGAAAACTCACACACACACACACACACACACACACACACACACACACACACACACACACACACACACACACACACACACACACACACACACACACACACACACACACACACACACACACACACACACACACACACACACACACACACACACACACACACACACACACACACAGAGGATTTGGGCAGTTTTTGGCCTCCAGAGTTTAAACAAACAAAAGCATCAAACTTTCGGCTGCCCTCTTATTCCCACCACAGCTGGAAGATCCCACAACTTTAACTTGGCAGATATTTGTGTTGGATCTTCTTCCTGACGCCACACTTTTATACAGAAGTTTGATATATAGAAAAAAATGAAAATCCCTACATCTCGACTGATGTGTGAGAGCGCTGTAAACTGTTTCCAGGGCCGTCACTGTCTTTGGGGTGACCGATTTAACATTCTTGGTCACATTTCTGGGTAAAAATCATACCTGGTGTTCTGTGGTTTCCAGTTTCACGGTCAGCTCTCCCAGTTCTTTTCGGAGTGTGTCCGCCTCCTCGTGCCTCCTCTGCTCTGCCAGCCTGCTTATCTCCTTCCTCTCCTCCTCCTCCCTGCTACTCTTCTCTTCATGAAGAGCAGCGAGTGCTGCGATGGCCTCCTCCTTGGCTCTCCTCTCAGCTTCCAGGGCTGCCACTGCTTTCTCTTTGCCTTTCCTCTCTTCTTCAAGGGACTCCAGCATCTTCTCGTTACTTTGCTTTAGATCTCCAAGTGCTGCAATGGCCTCGTCCCTTTTTTTCCTCTCCTCCTTTAAAGATGCTAGTGCCTCCTCTTTTCCCAAAGTCTGGCCCTCCAACACAGCAAAGGCCTCTTCTCTGGCTCGGAGCTCCTTCTGGAGAGCTGTCAAAGCCCCCTGAGTGATTGAAATGATGGAATTACTCCCAGTTTAACATATAAACAGGCGTGAAATGAAATGTGAAAAGAGATATTCATGCAGACAAAAGTAAACAGGTGTACTTTATAGTGTCTGTACTGCAACCAAGACAAACCAGGCTGCCCGGCTGGATAATAAATACTGATGAGCAGTTACTTTGAACTGTACATGGACGGTTACAGCTGTGAAGACAAGGAACAGATGAGACCACACAGCACCTCCTCCTGTTCATGTGCTCCTCACCTGCAGCTGCTCTTTCTCACGTGAGCTCTTCTCTTGGGCCAGCTCTGCTGTCCTCTGCAGGTCTGCCACTTGTTTCTCCAGCCGGGAAAGTTCTGATGACATTTCTTGGAGCTCGAAGAGGAGTGTCCTCTTCTCCTCGTCCTCATCTCCTCTGGCTTCACCGGCTAAATAAGAGAGAAAAGGAACAAAAGCACGGCACCAGTAATACTTCTTCATTTTGGCCTTCAAAATGTTGGCACTCTAAACTACTTTTAAATATGCGAACACAAATTTATCAGAGAACATTTTTATGTTACAGCTGAACAGACCTACAAACACATTCTTCATCCAACAGAAAATATTCCTGCAGGCCATGTGCTCACGTTGTTGGGTGTTTATCTGCAAACCATCTGCTTAATTAGACGAATAAACTAATAGATTTGTGTTCGCCGTCTTGTTTTTACCATTGCGCTTGTGAGCCAGCGGTTCCGGGGCTTCCTGCTGCCCTTCATTCAGTTCTAGCTCAGCACCTGCCCGAGGCCCTGCTCGGCCTGGATCTACACTTCTCTGTGCGGCATCAGTGGATTTCTTTCCTCCCACCAGTTCAGAGGAGCAGGAGTTCAGAAATTTGTCCTGCAGGAAGAAAGAAACAGTTTAGTGGGCGCATTCTGGAAATCCTATTTAATGTAGAGGTAATAACCCCACACTCTATCCTATACATGCACATGTATACATATACCTCTAACAACATATAGCATCCCTTATGCATTTTATGCCTACAGTAACAGAGTGAGGTCCACAGGTTTTTGGAGAATTCTCCCTGTTGGAGTTTAAATCAAACACTTCAGGCGACTGCACAGAAATTTCCAACGATTTAGAACATTTAAAGAAACTCGAGGTCGGACCTCTAAGCACAACATTTATCAAAACATGAAAGACAGCTGTTCCCTGCAGCTGGAAACCACAAACTTGTTTTCAACACTCGAGGAAAAAACAAACAAACCAAACACACAAGAACTATCGAGTTGTGTAAGATTTTCACTCAAAATTTACAACAGACCACCGCTGAGGCTACTTCAGTTCTTATATTTGCCTTATGCTCATAAATGTTGCTGTTCATCATCTTTTATTCTAAATATGATCATCACAAATGTCATCGAAACATGATAAATTTGGGGTTTGAGCGACCCCATCAGGGTGTGCATGTTTCTCATTAAAATACTGAGCTGTACATGCGGTGATGAAAACAGACTGAACAAACAACGAGCCGGGCACATGGCACCGTGTGGCATTATTTGAGGTATTCAGCTGACATCTATCCACCTACTGTACAATCGCTAATCATAGTCGAGTGACTCATTTACTGTCGTGTAAGGATGACGGCCTCCTGTTTGCATTAAGGGGGACGGAGCGCCGTGATGTATCTGTTATTGTTGTTTCACATAAGGACGATGTGACGTCGGAGAGGATTACCCACCTGTAGTCTGCGATTTCTTTTTATCTCATTTATGTTTAAATCAAAGGTGAAATCAGCAGGCACAGATCAAACTGGTAAAGACAACAATAACTGAAGGACTTTGAAGAACGTAAATGAAAGTTTGTGTTACCACGGCTTCTGCATCTCGACTGGGTCCAGCAGCCATTTTGTTGATGAGGTTCTTGAAAATCTCCAGCCTCCTTTCAGCTCGCTCCTCCAGGATTTCTCTCTCCCTGGCCAGACGCTCACTGAGCCGAACACAAACACGTTCGCGTGACTTTGAGTTCAAATGTCAAAATAAAATCCCCCCTGGATCATTGTTAGGACAGCTCTAAAAGGGTCTCACTTGTAATCGTTCTGCATCTCGGAGAAAAGCTCGGAGAACTCTTTGCTGATGTCCTCTCGGACTCGGGACTCCATGAGCAGACTTTCGGCTCTGGCCTTCTTCAGCTGCACCTGCAGGTGTTTTAACAGCACCACCTGCCTCTGAGGGACAAAACAGTAAAACATAACATGAGCTTTTGTACTTTTTTACTTCTTTAGACAAAACCTTTTCACACAGCTTGATAATCCTCTGTGGAGACACACTGATGATTTCTTATTGCATTTGACTGAAGAGCATAATTATATTCAGTCGTCCACGGCAGACATGCACATGAGGTTTAATAGGATTAAACAGTCTATTCTCCCTTTAGAGAAGCTTTACATGACTCACTGTTCAAAAACCCTTATTTCTCCCATATTGGGCTTCCGTTCATTCACCCTTTGGTGTGATTGGCTGCCCCTCTCAGACAGAAGAAGGCTACAGCTGAGATCAGAGCCAGAGCTTTCTGCCTTTAGACCTCTGCAACAAACCATTTAAAGGAGTCTGATGAGGTTTAGGTACAGACTGTCCAAGTTTCACAGTTAAATTAAAAATGAGAACTTTGTCAAATTGCGAAGCAACATTTGTGCAGAGCGTTCATATAAAAAAGGGTTCTGTGTCCTTCTGTCTGATAGACAAATTAATTTGAGGCTGCAGAGTCACGTTTGAGAGCAAGTACAGGCAAAGCTACTGAAGTCAGCACATATTTCACATACAGTATGTATCCCAAACTGCCGTGAAACAGTCGCACCCATGCACTCACACTGACTCACACTTCCACATGTTTCAACACACATAAAGCATCCTATGAATGTTCAAACATTCTGTTACCCACATGTTTCTCACTATTTCACACAGCATCACGCACAGACACACACAGACACACACCTGTGTCACCACAGACTCTGATATTATCTTTCCGTTTGAGAAAAACACCTGTGGCTCAGTCATACGCACACTGCAGACCACATGAGGAACACAGCCTATAAATCTGCACTACACTGTAACTCTGTTTAAACACAGAGCGCGCCACTGCTTTTCTTTCCTCTGATGGTAAAACTCAAGTTTAAGAAGATTGTTTTGTGTCTCAGTCATCCATACTGACAGAAACAAGTCGGTATCTTCTACCAGGAAACTCCAGGACCTTTTCTTATCTGTTATGTCTGCTATGCTATGGGTGTCATGTCTTCATTCAACTGTTCAGTACCTGCTCACATGTTTCATCCAAATCACTGTGCCCCTGAGAAAAAAAAGACTGGTGCCCATCCCTGCTGTGGACTCAGGTAGGGGGCGTGAACACAAACTGTATCCAATGCATTCACACCCATATGGTGTGGGTGTTCTTAATCCACACCGTTTCATTTGATGTCGGCCCACTCTTTGCCGCTATGAGAGTTCCAGCTCTTCTGGGAAGCCTTTCCACAAGGTTTAGGAGTGTTTATGGGAAGTTTTGAGCATTCTTCCAGGAGCACATTTGTGAGCTCAGACACTGATGTTGGACGAGAAGGCCTGGCTCGCAGTCTGCCATCTAACTCATCCCAAAGGTGGTCTGTTGGGTTGGGGTCAGGACTCTGCTCAGGTCAGTCAAGTTCTTCCACACCAAACTCACTCATCCATGTCTTTATGGATCTGGCTTTGAGCACCAATGCGCAGTCATTCTGGAAGAGGAAGGAGCCATCCCCAAACTGTTCCCACAAAGCTGGGGGCATGAAAATGTCCAGAATGTCTGTGTACGCTGAAGCATTAAGAGTTCTTTCCACCCCCACGCTGTAATCCCCTCTCCACCAAACTTTCTACTTGGCACAATGTAGTCAAACAAGTACTGTTTCCTGGCAACCACCAACACAGACTTGTCCATTGGACTGTTAGATGGAGAGTGGTGATTTGTCCAGTGGCGGCGTGCTTCACAGCACTGCATTGCACCCTGGTGATGCAAGGCTTGGATGCAGCTGCTCAGATATGGAAACATTTCCTCTCTACGCACAGTTGCTGAGCTAATCTGAAGGCCCCGTAAAGTTTGGAGGGCTGTAGTCGCTGACTGCAGAAAAGGTGGCAACATCTGAGCACTAGATGAGCACTTCCACAGCATGTCTTTATCCTGTCTTCCTTCTCTCTCCCCAACAATCGTGGCAGATGGCCCCGCCCCTCCCTGAGCCTGGTTCTGCCGGAGGTTTCTTCCTGTTAAAAGGGAGTTTTTCCTTCCCACTGTTGCCAAAGTGCTTGCTCATAGGGGGTCATATGATTGTTGGGTTTTTCTCTGCATGTGTTAGTGTAGGGTCTACCTTACAGTATAAAGCACCTTGAGGTGACTGTTGCTGTGATTTGGTGCTGTATAAATAAAATTGAATTGAATTAAATGATGTACCTCAGCAACTGCTGACCCTGCTCTGTGTCGCTTCCACTTTGTTATAACACCACTAAAATCTGACTCTACCGTCTCACAGTGATTCGAACTATGCAGAGCCCAGTGGTCTACTTTAGCCCCAGGGCTCGACATTTGACCCCCCGGGTTTTTCCACAGTGAGGGAAGGTGATACTCTCTGCCACCAGTTTGGCTCCACCCCCACAGCACAGCTACACCTCTTGACGGCAGCGAATGCTTCCAGATGATTGATGAAATAAAAATGTGCTAACCTGATGCGTCTTCTTACAGATGAGAATATTATCTTCATCGTTATCACCGTCTTCTTCGGCTTCGGTCTGATCCGTGGTGTCCATCATCATGCTCTCCTCTTCCTCACACTCATCATCCTCATCCTCCTGGATAAAAACATTTAATGGAGATTTATGTGACAATTAAAGATGTAAACGACATGAAATACTTTGTAAACCATGGTGCGAAAGTGATCTCTTCGTCCTACCTGTACGTCCTCCAGACTGCTTTCAAAGCCCATCAGGGAGCTCGTCCTGCTGCTCCGGAGAGCTTTCCTCTCTGTGCTGTTCATGATGAAGGAAACCTCACCGGCAGACCTCTGTGGCATGAAGGGAAGGGGTTTGGAGGACAGAACTACAACCTGAAAACACACAAGAAGAAAAAGGCAAATATGATGTTTAATACGTATGTGAATATTTGGGAATTCTACCAACAATGCCATAATCTGACATGGCAGGTTAGATATGAATGTAATATGAATAGGTTACAGTGACACAGAGGAATACAATGACTGCATGGTTCTCTTGCTGCACAGATTATCTAAGTCCACATGGAAGATTTTAAACCGTTCAGCCTGTGGACTGTACTTTTCCACTTCTGGGTGGGTGGGGGTGTGTGTGTTGGCACAGTTCCCAAACAGAGGGATGACTTGCAGACTTAATGCAGCCCGGAGCGCACGAACAAACACAATGAAACATGTATGAACCTTCTGCGCCACAGCAGAGAACTTGAGGACGTTGAGCGTCTCGTCGTACATGGAGGCGCACTGGTTGATGTTGACGATCATGCAGGCTTTACCCCGACCACAGAAGAAGCTCTGCAGGTAGTGGGTCAGCTTGCTTTCTCTGAAGGGAACATGCTGCAGCAGCCTGAAGGAGGGAACCGGCAAACAGTACAGAACAGCTTCATTGTGAAACAGTAATCCATTTTTATAACACATTCATCAGCATTAGCACTTGTGTTTGTGTCCACCACCAATGCATTGTTCACACTCCTTTAAGTAGTGGCCTCCAGCATTCTCCAGAGAAGCTACAGTAAGCATTAAACCAGACTGCAAAAAGAGTTTAAAATCAGGCTAAAACAAGATGAGTTGTAGATATCCATCCATCTTTTACGTACAGTGTTCATTCACCACTCTGCATTCAAACATTAGTTTGTCTCTCTCTCTCTCCCTCTGCTCCTCCCTTCACCCTCAGCAGCAGGCTGCTCCTCTCTGAGCAAAGTTCTGAACGAGCTTTCTTCCTGTTCAGAGGGAGTTTTTCCCTTTCCACTGTTACCAAGTGCTCCCTCACATGATTGTCGGGGTTTTCTCCTCTAATATTGTAGGGATATTTAGCCCATGATATAAAGCGTGGCGATTGGTTGATATTGAGTTTTATTTATATCATAAATCACCTAAGACAGAGAGGGAAAGAAGGATGGATAAAACCCTCACTTGGCCTGCTGATTGTGTCTCAGAGCATTGATGCATTTTCCCAGAATGAGCAGCGACGTGTTGATGTTTCCTGCTTCTTTCAGACGCTCTCCTTTGTTGTGAGTCTTCGCACAACGCTCAGAGCCAGCCAGGTCACACAGACACAACCTGGAGACACAAACAGCACAGAGCAGGTGAAGCTTAATTTATACTTCTGTGCTGAATCTAGATAAAGCCAATAAGGTAGTCTATGCAAGCAGCCACAGCAGCATTTACAGTGGGCTTGTGTTGCTTTGGAATTTCTGCTGGGTTTCTGTCTTCCAGTTGATTCTTTCTGTGCCAGCCTTTTGCAAAAACAGTGACATATGTAGTAACCATAAATGCACTGGAGGAAATGACAGTACTGACACGCAGTTACATTTTTAGGAAAGTGCATATCAGCTTACAGCTTACCCTTCCCAGAAGGGTTTGTTGTTACAACATACATATGATATAGATTTGACGAAGAAGCTTAAATCCCACCTCACACAGTTATTTTTAACTATCTGAGAACACGTCAAACACTCGTTTATGTGCACTAGTTTTACTCACTCGCTGACAGTTTGGACCCTCGGTGTCCCGACATCCTCAATCCTCAAAATTCGAATGGAGAAAATACTGTGGCTGCACGAAGAAGAATCACAGCACACATTTCAATGAAAAAAGAAAAAAGCAGAACAATTTCTCAGTAACAGATCCGCCCTCTCATGCAGTTCATGGGGTGACGGCCCAGAGCAGGCGTTGCCTCATATTAAATACATAATTGTAGTGAGGTCTGTAAAATCTCTTCTCTTTCTCACTAGTATTTATTGCCTGATACTGACCCTGACTTTGTCATGTTTAATGATGTCAGAACCTGATCAATCTCGTGCTGTTTAAAAGTCTGAAGAAAAACAAACGTGGAGTTCAGTGTGCAGAGTCTTAAACTGCGGAAATTCACTGCTGCAAACACGTATGACACCGAGCAACGTTCATTGCATGTTGCATGCAGGAAAATACTGTACAAATACAAGTTCACTGGACATAACTGATGATTCCTTAATACTCATTTTAACTTTGCATTCAGTTCTGTCACTTTTGAAAAACCTTGTTGGTCAAAGGGCTGAAGGTGATGTCAGACAGACAGAGAGACTGAAGTGTTAGTGCTGCCTCCTTAAATGACTCAACTATTCACCACTGACGAAACCTTTAGGCTACATCCACACGTGCACGGGTATTTTTGAAAACGAGATTTTCCATTTTCCTTTAAAAAAACAAAACAAAACAAAACAAAAAAAACCTGTCCACACGTGCAGTTTTGAAAACAATATCTCCGTCCACATGTAAACGCTAAAAACGAAATGCTGGCCAATCAGAAGCCTAGAAGCCTGGGAGGGAAACAGTAAACAGGGTTGTGTTCTCTCACAAAACCTTTTTCCTGAACAGGCAGATAACTTTGTGTTACTTTTCAAGTGCCTTCATCATTTCAAACGTTAATAACTAAAGACAGTATTTTGGTTGGTGTAGACTCACATCTTAGAAATAAATAAAATGCATACAGCTTACATAAATTTAATTAAAAAAATTAATTTATTCAAAACCGATGTGGAGATTTGGGTTGTGAGTGTGTCTGTGTTGAATGTAGAAGCCACGTCCAAAGTTCACTCTGACGCCTCTGCTTTTCTCAATGGAGGGACAGTAACTGTGTGTGTGTGTAAAACTGCAGATGGTCAGATTAACAGCATCAGTATTTTGTCTCTATCCACCATTGTAGAAATTTATGTCATTTAAACAATAATGTGGCGTAAAGCGTGACGTCAAAAACGACGCACACTTTGACGTTGCGTGAGTAAATCTCTGTTTTTCTCGTCCACACCTAAACCCAAAGTGTGAGTACTGGGCTGCCAGGACTTCCTCCATAATACAACACATTCATTCACATTCTTAGAGCGCCTACTCCAAAGAGTCTCAGTGCGGTTGGTCCACACCTGAGTTCATTTCACACGTCCACACGTATTTCTGAAAACGCCGCTTTTTCCATGCGTTTGGGCCTTTCGTCCACATATAAACGCCGTTTTAAATCACTGAAAACTGAGACTTTTTAAAACATAGTTTTTGCGTTTACATGTGGACGAGGAAAACAGATTTATTCACCCAACGTCAAAGCTGTGTGCCATGTTATTGTTTACATGAGATGAATTTCTACAATGACAGAGACAAAATACTGCTGCTGCTGTTTTCACACACAGTTACTGTCCCTGTATTTAGACAGACTGCTTCTGTGCGCCGTCTTTGTTTACGCTTTCCCTCCCAGACTTCTGATTGGCCAACATTTCTACACGGTTAGGATTATTTGGTCACCTGTTGCTTTGGCGTGTTCTTGACAGTCTTTGACTTCGTTTACATGCAGATGGAGATATATTTCCAAAACTGCACGTGTGATGGGATTTGTTAACATCCACTGTTTATAAAAACACCCGTGTACGTGTGGACGCAGTCTGGGCCTAAATGCTGCAGCTTGTCGTCCTCACCTCCTGCTGGACAGGTGATTAAGTCGAGTGGAGGAGAAGCTCTGGTTCTTCTTTCCCAGCTTCATCACCATGTACGCCTCTTCGGCACTGTTAACCTGAACCCAGCGCAGATCTAGATGGAAATACACAAACACAGCGTACGAGTCACTGAGAAGGCTCTCGTACAGTCTTATAAGAAACTTACGATAAAGCTGACATTTACTTCTGCTTTTACTTATAATTTTAGATTTGACCTTTGACAAACGCGTTTCCCTTGACATCCTGCGAGAGGCGCAGTGCTGTTCTCCTCAGGGCCCCACCAGGCGCCACTTCCAGGAGGTCGTGAATGTTCTCGTTGTAAATTTCACAGAAAGAAACCCAAACAGAGAACCTGGTGTTAGCTTCCACCTCCAGTGAGATTTCACCCTCTGCATTGGTCCACAGCATGGAGGTGCCTGCAGCAGACACACACACACACACACACACACACACACACACACACACACACACACACACACACACGCACGCACGCACGCACACACACACACACACACACACACACACACACACACACACACACACACACACACACACACACACACACACACACACACACACACACACACACACACACACACACAGTATCATCCCCACTGCTGTGGAAAATCTGCACTGTGCTTTTGTAAAATACATTCCTGTCTTGGAGCTTAATCTGTAATGTTAACATTAACAGCACAGACATGTTCAGTGTTGCATGCACTACATTAAAATGTAAAACTTGCCTTCACTGACAGTCCTGTTGGTCGAGTTCAACAGACTGATGTTGGTCTTTGCACTCTAAAGTAAAAATAATAAAATATTATAAATACATTAAAAAAACATGTGTGGCTGATAAGCAAGAGCAGACAAAAAGCTTTAGAGAAGAGTTCACCACATGATTGAGATTCAGCAAAGACTCATCACAAGCTTTAAAATGGTTTACACGATGCAACAGTGAAATAAAACTACTCCTGCATTTCTGAAAACCAGAAACCAGTGTGAGTTCAGAGCAAATATTTAAGCTTGCAGAGCTGTGCAATGCTTTCTTTGAGCCATATATTAACACCCTGTTAGAGCCCTGCTGATATTTGAGTCTAGTTGCAATCCTATGTTCTTGTGCACCTGTTTGTTTTCCCTCTCTGCTCACGAGGATCTTTGAGTGTCTGTCTGCAGGGCTCATTGGTGTGCATGATGAATGGTTCTGCTAGCACCTGGCTCTTCCTCACATCCTACTGTTTAAAACGTTCCTCCGGCGACTGACAGAAACAGCGTCTCAGTCCTGTCCTCAGCCTCCCAAATGTTTGAAATTGGACCTTCTCTCTGTTTCTTATGCAAAGATGTGACTTTTGTTAGGTCTAGTTTGGTTTGTACTGCACGTTTCTTTGTCATCGGAGGGGTGGGGGAGATTAGGTGCAATGAGGCACAGCTGATACATTTCTATATTTGACTGCAAATATGTTTTTTGAAAATATTGCCAACAAGCTCCCAAAAAACAAAAACAAACAAACAAAGGTAAAACACAGCTTCAATTCTTTAAAACACAACAGAACAACGTTCAAAACCTTCCAGAACAGACGATCACTGATTGGCCGCACAGGGTGGGTGTCGGGTGTTCCCACAGCAGAGTATTTCTCCATGCATCATGTCACCCTCTAATCAGTTTCACCCCCCAAAAAATGGCCTTGCAACATTCTTACTTCTTCACTGTCAGGAAATGCCTCCGACAACACGTTTATGACTGCAGTTACACACACACACACACACACACACACACACACACACACACACACATTGACAAAGCAGAACTTTGTGCCATGCTCAAACATGCCGCATGTGAAGGACTCAAAATGTGGTTTTAGTGTCAGGGTTAGTTAGGTTGTGGTTAGGTTTAGGCATTCATTTTTGATGGTTAAGGTTAGGGAAAGTATTATGTTACTTAGGTGTCCCCACAAAGATATGAAAACACAGTGTGTGTGTGTGTCTGCTTACACACACACATTACCTCTTTTAGCTGTCTGAGGAGGCTTCGTTTGAACAATGCTTCCTCCGTCTGCTGCTCCACAGTGAGCCTTGTGAACTCTCGGCAGCGATGCGGCTTGATGCTCATTCCAGGGAAAACCTTTTCATCGATGCTGCTGAAGATGACATCGAGAGACCTGGGCAGGATGCCGGCGTCAGAATCCGGACCTTGAGTGACAAAAGCATGATGATGAACTGTGACACATCGACAGGCAGTCGTGTTTTATTAGCTTTCAAAGTCAGTCAGTTATTACCATACAATAAAAGTAATAAAAGTATGAAGTGTTAAATCGTGAAGTGAGAATCACATCAAGGGAAGGGATGAGAATCAACAACTGGTTCCCAGTAGTTCAATTCCTTGGAACTGGCGATCTGCTTGCACTATGATTGGCTGATTTCGTGGAGTAGTATAATGAATGACTTTTGCCTGGGAGTAATTAAGTAACTTGCTGCATCACTTTAGCAAAAAGTATCCTGTGCAATCCTTTTTTAAGTAACAACTCCAACACTGATCACAACAAAGAGCAGGAATGCCTCCAACATGCACAAACAGGTGACCGCACAGCATCAATGTCTTTGAAATCCTGCTGAGAGACGGTGCCGACTTTTAACATGGTGAAAACAAAAATCGATAATGAATCAGAAATCAGCGAAATTCTTATCGATTCTCATCCCTAATCAAGGGAATGAAGTACAATTAATTTCTTACTGTAAAATCCATCATCATCATCATCATCATCATCAACCAGCCAGCCCACACAAGTTTGTTAGCCTTTACAATAAAAACTCAAAACACTGATTCTGATCTCACTTCTACAGCCTGCTTCACAAGCCTGAGTATGAAAGCCATACAGGCTGTTTAATGAGATCAAACACCTTCCAAAGGAAAAGCAAAAAAATTCTTTTTTAAAAGGAAAACTCAGTGACTCTGTCGAATAGTCCTGGTAGTCGTATATAAAAGTGAAGCCAAAGTTTGAATTGCGACTTGCTAGGTATTATTTCTTTATTTCTTTTTTTTTTTTTTTTTTTTTAAACATCTTTTCATGTTGGAGTATAGAGTTCATCAAAACAGGTTCAAGACAGCAGCTGGATGAGATCCAGTGTTGAAGACAGTGGACTCACAATCATGTGAGTGTTTGTTGCTGTTACACAGATCCACCACAAGATGGCGTCAGTCAGATGGTTTCATACAAAGCAGCAAAGCAACTTTTCTTGACATAAAAAGTGATGCACTTCAGGACATGAGGGACTGCCACATACCGAGGAATGTAAAGGTCTTCCCAGCATTTGTGACTCCATAAGTGAAAACCAGAGAGTTTCTGCCTTCGAGAACATCTTTCACCAAATCCTTCACCGTGCCTGCAAACAGCTCTCTCTGTGTTGTCTCAGGGCCATACACCTGTCCAAGGAAGGGAAAAAGGCACATCTGTACTGAGGGTAAACTTATCGTCTCACATTTAAATATAAGGAATTCTCCAACATTCTGGCCTCAGACTGAGCAAAAAAGGCAAGGAATGGATCATTTACAAGAACTTCAGAATCTTTCTGTGGATGTCGATGATAAAAACACTTTGTGACACCAGGAAACACCAACCTGAGAGAACTGGAAGCGCTGTCCAGTCTGTGGAAAACCTTTGTCGGTGCTCAGTCTTGCTGAGAGGGACGAACTGGGAGGCTTGAGCAGAACTGTGTCAGGGAGCTCGATGCTAACACAGTCCTGTTAGTGAATGAATAAATAACAGGAGGAACAAAGACAGAGGTTATTCTGGTTCAGTTTACATTCACTTAACATGATCTGCAGAAGCATCAGCAGAACCTCATCATTTTGACACTGTAGCAGAAGTTCTCCACCACATAACAAAGCCTGTTCTGTTTATTCGATGGCCTTTGAATTCAGTTTCTGCACTTTGAACACAAATTCAGTTCCAATCAATATCCATCCATCCATCCATCCATCCATCCATCCTCATCCGCTTTATCCGAGATCGGGTCGCGGGGGCAGCAGCCTAAGCAGAGAAGCCCAGACCTCCTCTCCCCAGCCACCTCCTCCAGCTCATCCGGGGAACACCAATGCGTTCCCAGGCCAGCCGAGAGATATAATCTCTCCAGCGCGTCCTGGGTCTGCCCTGGGCCTCCTCCCGGTGGGACATGCCCGAACACCTCACCCAGGAGGCGCCCAGGGGCATCCTTGTCAGATGCCCGAACCACCTCAACTGGCTCCTTTCGATGTGGAGGAGCAGCGGCTCTACTCTGAGCCCCTCCCGGATGGCCGAACTTCTCACCCTATCTCTAAGGGAGAGGCCAGCCACCCTTCGGAGGAAGCTCATTTCTGCCGCTTGTATCCGCGATCTCGTTCTTTTCGGTCACTACCCACAGCTCGTGGCCATAGGTGAGGGTCGGGACGAGATCGACCGGTCAATTGAGAGCTTCGCTTACACACTCAGCTCCCTCTTCACCACGACGGACCGGTGCAGCGTCCGCATCACGGCAGCCGCAGCACCAATCCGCCTGTCGATCTCCGGCCCTTCTCCCATCACTCGCGAACAAGACCCCGAGATACTTAAACTCCTCCACTTGGGGCAAGAACTCATCCCGACCCGGAGTGGGCACTCCACCCTTTTTCCGGCTGAGAACCATGGCCTCAGATTTGGAGGTGCTGATCCTCATTCCCGCTGCTTCACACTCGGCTGCGAACCGCTCCAGTGCGAGCTGGAGGCCCTCACCCGATGAAGCCAACAGAACCACATCATCCGCAAAAGCAGAGATGAGATTCTGAGGCCACCAAGTGAAAGCCCTCCGCCACTTGGCTGCGCCTAGAAATCCTGTCCATAAAAATTATGAACAGAATCGGTGATAAAGGGCAGCCCTGGCGGAGCCCATCACCCACCGGAAACGAGTCCGACTTATTGCCGGCAATGCGAACCAAACTCTTACAACGGTTGTATAGGGATCGAATGGCCCGTAGCAATGGACCAGACACCCTATACTCCCCCGCAACACCTCCCACAGGACACCCGAGGGACACGGTCGAATGCCTTCTCCAAGTCCACAAAACACATGTAGACTGGTTGGGCAAACTCCCATGCACCCTCGAGTATCCTTGAGAGGATAAAGAGCTGGTCCAGTGTTCCGCGACCAGGACAAAAACCGCATTGTTCCTCCTGTATCCGAGGTTCGACTAACGGACGAACTCTCCTTTCCAGCACCCTGGCATAGACTTTCCCAGGAGGCTGAGGAGTGTGATCCCCTGTAGTTGGAACACACCCTCCGGTCCCCTTCTTAAAGATGGGGACCACCACCCGGTCTGCCAGTCCAGGGGTACTGCCCCTGATCTCCACGCAACATTGCAGAGGCGTGTCAACCAGGACAGCCCTACAACGTCCAGAGCCTTCAGGAACTCGGGCGGACCTCATCAACACCAGGGGCTCTGCCACCGAGGAGTTGTTTAACTGCCTCAGTGACCTCGACCCCAGAAATTGGCGGGTCATTCCCTCATCCCCAGACTCTGCTTCCTCCTCAGAAGACGTGTCAGTGGGATTAAGGAGGTCCTCAGTATTCCTTCCACCGCCTGACAATTTTCTCAGTCGGCGTCAGCAGCGCACCGCCAGCACTATACACAGTGCAGGTAGAGCACCGCTTTCCCCTCCTGAGACGCCTGACGATTTGCCAGAATCTCTTCGAGGCAGTCCGAAAGTCTTTTTCCATGGCCTCTCCGAACTCCTCCCACACCCGAGTTTTTGCTCGGGTCCAGCATATTAATTACTCTCATGTCTATGACTTCATTCTTTTTTTACCTGAGACTCTCCACTGTTTGTCTCTGCTGAGGTGAAAGGTCGGACTCGGAGGTAGACCTGAAGGTGCTCTTTCTCCTCGGTGCAGTAATCCTGCAGGAAACATTGGATTTCAGTGAAAATCACAAAGTGAAAGATGAGATTTTTGGTGTTACGTTCAGTTTCCACAACAGGCTATGGATGGATATGTAGGTGTTTATACATAAGGTTCCATTAACACTTCATTATTGGTTCATAATCAGTTTCATCTGTGGGAAATCGGGGGCCTGCACATGTTTTTAACATCAGCAAAACAGTTTCATTACCTCCGAGTCTGAACCTGAGGCCTGCCACCAACACCAAGGCTGAAAGGTTAACCCTGACTCTTTTCCACATGATGAGCAGGAACACAAAAGCATAAAATATCCTCCAAGACATGAGCCATTTTTATAGCAGTCTATAAACATGTTCATTTGTGCTGTAAACTTTTCAACATGGGAGCCTACAGGGACTGGACCACTTCTGGAGCCTCTAGTGGCTCTTAGAGGAACTGCAGTTTTTGGCTTAATTCTTCACATCTGAAGTTTGCTGCTTGCCAAATCCCAAAATGTATAACCAAGTACCTAAATATCTTAATAGTCAAATATATGCATCTTACCCAACTCAACACACTGAAGAAACAGAGTAAATGAAAGCTTGAATTTGACTTGGGTGCAAAAAAGCTCCACTGTTTCCAGTTTAATGTTTTAATGTTACCTAGGAGTCCGTGCCAGACTAAAACACATTCATAGTGCTGGTGTGCAGAGTAAAGGGTCATAGACACTAATCCCATTTCCACACATGCACTGCAGTCCCAAACCTTCCCAGACACTGGTCAGAGGCACCAACACAAATGTCGCAGCAGAGCTGGACTGCACATTAAAATGTTTTTTAAATGCACCAGCTCTCTTGTACAAAGCCAATAGGAAAACATAGCGTTCCATGCATCAGCTCCACAATATATTATATTACAAACGTCATGCATTTATGTTCCCTGGTGCAATGAGACAAGCCCGGATGTCTGAGAACCACGCGTCAGCCTCAGATGATGATTTTGTACCTAAAAAGGAGCTACTTCAAACACGGTGAAGAAGCTGGTGATGTGAGACCCAGATGCAAACAAATGACACTAGTTACACTTCATATGACAGGAAAAGTAAACGCGCATGGAAATTACAAATGGGGTTACATATTGGAGAAGCAGAGCTTTGAGCTCGACCGAGCTACAACATCCCAGGTAGAAAACACTTTTCACATTTATTCTGTGAATATTGTGCAGCTCCAGACAAGTCACAAGGTTACCGTGGTTACTTATTTTTGCTGCATCACTGGATGTGATGCTGTCTCACTACTGCTGCTGGGAACTTGCTTTCAATAAACTGACAGTTCAAATTTGGGAGTGTGTAAGGATAGGACGTTTACATCATTTACAGTTAAGCCCATAATTATTCATACCCCTGCCAAATTTTGACTTAAAGTTACTTTTGTTCAACTAGCAAGTTATTTTTTGAGCAGAAATGACACAGGTGTCTCCCCAAAGATAATAAGACAATGTACAAGAGGCATCATTGTGGAAAAAAATATTTCTCAGGTTTTATTTATATTTTAGCAAAAAGTATCATGTCCAGAATTATTCATACCCTTCTCAATAATCAATAGAAAAGCCTTTATTGGCTATTACAGCAATCAAACGCTTCCTATAATTGCAGACCAGCTTTTTGCATGTCTCCACAGGCATTTTTGCCCATTCATCTTTAGCAATGAGCTCCAAATCTTTCAGGTTGGAGGGTCTTCTTGCCATCACCCTGATCTTTAGCTCCCTCCACAGATTCTCAATTGATTCAAGTCAGGACTCTGGCTAGGCCACTGCAAAACGTTAATGTTGTTGTCTGCTAACCATTTCTTCACCACGTTTGCTGTATGTTTTGGGTCATTGTCGTGCTAAAATGTCCACTGGTTCCCAAGACCAAGTTTTTCTGCAGACTGCCTGATGTTGTTGTTGAGAATCTTCATGTATTGCTCTTTTTCATGGTGCTGTTTACTGTGATTAGGTTCCCTGGTCCATTGGCTAAAAACACCCCCAAAGCATTAGGTTCCCACCACCATGTTTGACATTGGGGATGGTGTTCTTTGGGTTGAAGGCTTCTCCATTTTTATGCCAAATGAAGGCAACATCATTGTGACCAAATAATTCAATTTTTGTTTCATCTGACCATAACACTGAAGACCAGAAGTCTTATTCTTTGTCCAGATGACCATTTGCAAAGGCCAAATGAGCTTTTGCATGCCTTAGAAGTGCCTGGAGAAGTGGCGTTTTCCTTGGTCTGCATCCGTGGAACCCAACAGTGTCCGTTGGACTGTCTGCCTTGAGACATTGCCACCAGCAGAGCCCAGATTCACCAGAATGGCCTTGGTGGTGATCCTTGGATTCTTTTTCACCTCTCTCACTATTCTCCTGGCCAGCACAGGTTTCATTTTTGGCTTCCGACAACGTCCTCTGAGATTTTCCACAGTGCGGAACATCTTGTATTTTGTAATAATACTTTGCACTGTGGCCACTGGAACTTGAAAACATTTGGATATGGCCTTGTAGCCCATTCCTCACTTGTGAGCAGCCACAATGCACAGCTGCAGGTCCTCACTGAGTTCCTTTGTCTTAGCCATGACTGTCCACAGACCACCTGCAGAGAGCTGCTGTTTTTCAACTGTTGAGTTGATTAAAACAGCTATTTCCAATTAATCAGGGTAATTAGGATGCTTTAGAACAGCTTTGACTATTTGGAATGGTATGGAACTTTGGATTTTCCCAGAGACTGTGACAGTTTGTAAAGGGTATGAATAATTCTGGACATGATACTTTTTGCTCAAATGTAAATAAAAGCTGAGAAATATTTTTTTCCACAATGATGCCTCTTGTACATCATCTTATTATCTTTTGTGAGACGCCTGTGTCATTTCCAGTCAAAAAATAACTTTCTAGTTGAATAAAAGTAACTTTAAGTCAAAATTTGCCAGGGGTATGAATAATTATGGGCTTAACTGTACGTTTCCTACTGTCTGCAAACAACAACAAATCACTGTTCAGTAAACTTTCTTGAAACATCCTGACATAATTTTGTTGCATATTAACACCACATTCTGCCTCCAGGTCTGCCGGCCTCCCCACCAACAGTCACTGAACAATCGTCTGTGGAACAGTGGACTATGTTATTTATAAAGTTTCAATCCAATTTAATTTAATTTGTTTATTAATATATTTTACTTTTACCATGTGATTCATTTAGTATTGTAATTTCCACTTTTTTTGTAACCTTAATTGAATATTTTTTGTCTTTTATTGGTTCCATCTGCCACCCAGTGGGTTTTTTCCTCCCTTTCACACTAACAGCGTGAAGCCATAATTGTCTATTGCAGACACATAGCCAGCCGCCCAGACAGACATATTAAATATTGCACACATTGTAATGCTGGTGATTTTCCACTGGCTATGGCTAAAAGCCATTAGGAGGGGTGCCAAAAAATCCCTATCTGCAGGAAAAACCTTGACTAAACCAACAACAATAAGCAGTGCTATCAGCAGCAGCTATCAGGCCAACTGAATTTAAAGTTAAACATGAAGTCAGCCCAGAGAAACAAACCACAGCAGTGGTTAATAACTCCTGTATGTCAAGAACCTGAAGTCTTGGATCTGATTTAGAATCCATCCGATTATTTAACGATATTCAGCATTATTTCTTCCTCTTTCTGCACTTGCTGCTCTGTGGCCTACAGAAAAACACATCACTTCTGTTTCTATTATTCGTTTCATTTAAGAAGGGCCAGTGAACAATGTTTAATATGTACATGTGGGTACATCATGTAAAAGTGACAGGTTTTTTGCCCTTATAGTTCCTGGAAGGTACAGCCTTTATAAAAAATAAATAAATAAATAAATGAATAAACAGAAACAGGAAAAATAGACTTAAAACAACATAAAAGAACAAGAAAGCACACAAAATTTGCATAGCTAAACTAGGGAACAATGACAGCCTCAGACTGCACGCACAGCATGCACACATGAAGATAAGTAAACCACTGGGTAAATGCTGCAGTGTTATGATAAGTGCTGGCTTATATGGGGTCATGTGATTGCTGGGGATTCTCCCTTTACTCTTTACCTTAACCACATTAAGCATTTTGAGGCGACTTGCTGTGAATTTGTGCGACATATATAAGACTGAACTGAAATTAGGAAGCAGCAGACAGGCAGAGCTGTGACAGTCCAAACAAGATAATTTACACATAAATAATAATAACAAGGCTGAAATGTGTTATTAATGTTTTCAAATACTGTGTCCAGTTATATCAGTCTGTTCACATGTAATGCAAGTTGTTTGGCTGTCAGATAAAAACCATTTAGCTCAAATACGCTGCCAATCAAATGGTGCATTTAATGTCTTTAAATGCAACACTGGAACAACATTTCTTGCTTTCTAAGAAACAGTGATTAGTCATTTTTATAAATATTTCAGACACTTTCCTGGTATCTCTACAGATACCTCTGAAAGAAGAGAGAGTGGATGTCTCCCATCAGTCTGCAGCAAAGTTTAAAAGGAAATCAGCCCAATTTAAAGATGGCTCAACTAAACTAAACTAGTTCGTCTGCATTCTGACAGCTTTGGTTTTAACCTCCTCAGATCCACCAGATGCTTGTTGATCAGGTGGTTTGATAAAAGACTCTTGATGGCTTTTTCATTGCAATCACAGTAAAAAGCGCTGCTCTTGTCAACTTTAGAAAACTTTTTTCTCTCACTCCACCCGGCTTCAGCTACTCAACATCTCCGTCACTCCCTGTGAGTCTCTAAGAACCAAGACTGTGGCTTCAACATAAACTACAGCAGTAACTTTCACTGCTGTTGTGAAATGAAAAACGGAGACAGCTGGGACTAAGTCTGCAAATACTTTTTTTTTTTTTTAAGTGCTAGAGTCATCTATTTATAGCTGAAAAACTAATTGATGTATTTGCCCTGTTGAGTCCTTCACCACCAGCAGTGTCCTCCTGCTGAGTTTTCCACACCACTTTCTTTCAGTTGCCTCATACGCTTCGTTTACTGTGACAACAATCCACCACTTTGCTTCACAGGCGAACTTTAGCTGGCCATTCAAATCCCCTGACATACTTTTTTTGGTTATTAGTCCCGTTTAACGCTGCTTCTGAATAACAGTCTTCCCTGTGTTAACAAATAACACATGAATGACTGATGAACTGTTCTGTTTTAGTCTAAATTTGGACACCAAGATTAAATTATTATTATTTTGACAGCAAATATATATCAGTTCCTTTATTACTACTAATAACAAGTCAGTATCAGTCCAGGAAAAGTTACATCAATGAAATCCTCGTTTTATTTGTAAAAGATTTAATAAATGATCTATTTATATCATTTTTTATGTATAAGGTTCTGACTGCATGGAGACATTTGGGGTGCAGTTACTGAAGAATTGTGGATAGAAATGTTTAGAAAATGGCCCAAAATAGGCTGAATCCGTACACATTTCTGTTTAATAGAGTGTGTGCTTGGACCGATTCTTAGGCACGAAACCCCCAGATGTACAGCCAAGTGTGTGCATGCTGCTGTAAACACTTCATAATGTTTTAAACATAGTAGGTATCCCGTATCACGTTATTTGACCCTTATGGTCAACACAAGCGTTTATGTCAGCACTGTATAAAAGACCTGGTTTACCTGTGAGTCTGGTAAGGTGCCAACTTCTGATAAGTGCGCCCCTTTCAAAACGTCAGCTTCTACCTGTTCCTGCTTGTCAGCCTTGTCCAGGCATGATTCCATCATCCTGCAACAACAACAACAACAACAACAACAAAATGAGAAAGCAACTGTAGATTTAAAAATGAACTGTCAAAAAAACCCCACGATGTTAAATGATCACACATACACAAACTCGCTGTACAAAAACATGAAATTTATCAATGTAGTATGGTTATCAAGTTGGTGCAAATCCCGCCCTTCAAAAAGCAGGCGTTTCGGAGGGTCGCTGTGAATTCGGCAAACAAATAAATAAACAAAAGAAGTCAGTCAGCTTCGTTAGCCAACAACTGATTAGCTCATTGCTACGATTTAACTGCTAAGCTAGCCAGCTAACAACAATGGTTAGCACTGCAGGGGAAAAAACCGTAACAATAGATTTCTGAGCGTTTTTACCAAGTCACAGCCAAACGTCATCACTGTGTCATCGATGTCTATTCCAGACACTCGTGCACTTTTCATTGGTGTATCACAAAATTCTGATTAGTGCCACTTTACACTTGAGAAGGAGCCGCACCTGTCAGTTAATAATCACAACACATTTTAACAAATGTCCGGCATCCTTTCCGAAACAGGAGTCGGACAGTAACCGTTAAACTGGGATACTACTCGACAAACATACTCACGTTGCTGTTATATCTGGAACATCGGGTGCTAAAACAGAAGAATATTCTTTTGTATGCTAACCAACGTAGAGCTAAACAAAATAACAGGACGGCGCTCTGAGTTTGAAACGGACCAATCGGCTTCGACAAGAAACTGCACATGCGTGCTTTGTGTTGCGTTCATATGTAAGGCGTACAGGCGGATATTAGAACTCGTAAATAAACCAGCGGAGATCTCTATAAAGCGTCTGTTATCAGGCTGTTATCAACCAGTTATGATATGAGTGGTTAGAATACAAAGTAAAAGATTAAATTGTTAAATTAGCTCATCTAAAAAAAAACATTTAATTTATTTTAGAGTCATTAAAACCAAAATACATCAAAATCTCGCTAGTTCAGGTTTTAATGACGTGATGAAGAGTTAGTTTTTAGTTGATGGTAAAATGAGAGGACAAAAAGTGAATTTGACTCTTTCCTTGGGCTTAGTGAAATGTGGGATTCACGATGTTCATAATCTGTAAACAAAAACTCTATGTCACAAAAGGGACCTAGTTTTGATGTTATTTGTCCCACCAAAAATCAGAAAGGTTTTTATAAAAAAGGTTAAAGGTTTTCTCATTACACAAATAAAGTAAAGTTTCCACAGACACATAAAAAGAAGGTTGACTTTAACATGCTCAAGATGTGAGTCTAGGCTATACCGAGTCCCTGAAGCGGCCGGCCGTTTCACTGGAGGGCTTCAACATGTCTTTATAAGTAATTTATTTTTTTCAGTTTTAACTCCGGAAAGCTCTCCTCCAGTCAGATGCTTAATCAGTCAGACAGACATCAGCCACAGTGGAGGGAGGATAGTAGTCCACACCAGTTTATCCATTATGTCTCTGAATATCCCAGGAGTGATAGTGATGGTGCTTTTCTACGGGCTGGTGCTCGGTACCGGCATCTGGGCTTCATTAAAATCCAAAAGAGACCAGAAGAAATGTGAGACCACTGGCATGGAGATGGCCCTGCTGGGAAACAGACGCATAAGCTGGGTGGTGGGGATCTTCACAATGACAGGTGAGGAGAACACCTGAGAACCTGCAGGTGTTACATTCAGTGTCTGCAACAGGGAATAAATTAATAAACAAATAAATAAATAGTTTGGGTTAAAAAAAAAATCAATATGGATAAAAGCATTGTACAGAATCTGGCAAAATGTAATTCAGTCTTCACAATAAGTGTCATGCCCCAGTTGTCGAGTGGGTTAAAACTGGGAGGTACCTTTGCTGGACCTGCAGTCTCACCGTGCATGCTGTGGCTACCTGCTCCTCTTCCATCTCCTCTCCCCGGCTGCATCTGCGGCTCCATCTGCCGTTGCTCCAGGATAGTTTAACATTTGTAGTATTTTTCCATTTTACTTTACATGATTATTTGTTTACACTTGTTGAGAGCTAAGGTTTTGGCACCATGGCTCCCGTGTTTTGGCTCCCGTGTATGGGATTCCACTGCAGTGGAATCCCATACACGGGAGCTGGAAATTCCCCCAAAAATCTACCAGCCAGATTTAAGGCAGCGCTTTGGCACAGATTTGCTGCCGATTACACTGGACAGTGATTCAAGTTAATGTCATGCCTGAGCCTTTGAGCTCCAAGGCTTAAGTCTGTTAGTCATGTGCAGTGTTGGGACTAACGCGTTATTAAGTAACGCGTTACAGTAACTACGTTATTATTGTGGTAACGAGCACGGTAACTAGTTATTATGCCAAAACCAGGAACGCGTTACTCGTTACTGGGATTTAGATAGGCTCGTTACTCGTTACTTCGTGTGGTGGATATCGCGGAGCTTCCACAGATTCAATAACATTAGCAAGTGGTGGAAGCCAGCAGGTGGATGAAGGAAAGGGGAGGCAAGAGGAGAGACCTGAAGCGGCCGCCGGTCCGCGTGTCAGGTGAACTGAACTTCAGGTAAGAAGTTATGACCTGCAGTCTATCTGAGTCAGATATAAACCAAGTTTAGGTGGAGTTTATTTTCGGTATGCTGACATTTTCGTACTGCGTGCTAGCTAGCATGACGGAGTTTCTATACAGCTGGGTGGGTGCTATGTTACTGATGTTGAACTTTATTTTGTTCATACGGTTAATTATTAGAGTTGCCAACCGTCCCCTAAAAAACAGAATCGTCTGGTATTCAGAGCAAATATTACGCGTTTCGTACTGAGGTGAAAAGGAACACAGTTTGTCCCGGACTTCAGCTACAATGAAAAAGACACAAAGCTGAAGCTGCACAGCTGCCTCTTCTTCTCTCATTCTCTCTCCTGTTTCTACTTCAATCACGAAACTGATCAATGATCAGCTGATCGGCTTTTCTCTCTTGTTTGTTTATCGCCCACTTTGCGCCAGAAAGAGGAAACCAGCGGATGTCGCGTTAAACAACAGCAGCACGTTTAAGCTTGATCAGCTGTTGTTAGAATTTATTTAATATTAATTTCTAGTATCAGCTGATGTTTGCTGGAGCCACAGCTGTAAAAGCTGCTGGTCATGATATCGGTTTGGTTATCTGGTGAGAGGGAAACATGCAGATGAAACCAGGAGATGTCCTTACTGAATCATCAGAGCTGAACAGGTGATGGAGAAACAGGTTTACCTTTTAGGTGACATGGATGAGTTGAAGGAAGTTATGAACTGTTTCTGAGAGACAAATAACACCAGGATCCTTTTCTAAGTAGCTGACAGCTGGTAACTGTGCAGGGGCGGGTCTAGCAAAGTGTTGCCAGGGGCCAGGTAGGGCATTAACAGGGAAAGGGGGCACAAGGAAATACTTTTCTTTATTATTCTCATTTAAAATGTCTCGCTTAAAAAAAAAATAATTATCTGAGTCTTACAACAAACAATTGATAGATTGATACATATATACCATCAGAACAGTGTACATCACTGTCACAACAGTGTTTATTTTCATTCAAAGGCTTTATGATTTTTCCTATAATGGTGGGCGGTCTCTAGTCAAAATGCCGGGGACGATTTTTTGTCCCAGTCCAGCTCTGTATGCAGCTCATCTGCAGTCTGGTGTTACCTACATCTTCCTATTCAGAAGGCAGAATTTCCAAGTTCTGAGTACTGTGAGATTATTCGGTTATCATATGTTACCTTATATATGTAATCAAAGTAGTTGAATTATGATACTGCTGTAGATCATATTATACCCCTTAATATAGAGTGTGTGATCAGTATGTAGTTTTAGTTTGCATTATACTTCTGACTTAAAAGAGTGTGAAAACCATTAGATCTTTTGGATTGACCTGTACTACTCGACACTGTTGAACGTGTTACATGGTTTCTTGACATTTCATACTGCTGAATCATGAAGAGAATGTTGGGTGCAGAAGGCCTTGTTGTTCTGATAGCAGAAGAGACAGACCACATTCAATACCCCCACCTTTACAGAGAGCAGAAAGACAGGGAGCCGAGGTCATAACTTAGGCGCCGTGTGAGAGAAAGAATGTGAATGTTTAGGCTTTTACGACTAGGTGGGGGCCACTAGAGGCTATAAGAAGCTGAGTAACCCGTCACCATTTTGAGACTTGCTGTGACCCTCTGCAGGCAGGTCTCCCCATCATGATGGTTCTTATGCTCTTAAGTGTTGAATTGTATGGAAATAAAGTATTGTTGATTGAGCATTTATACACCGAGTATTGTCCTTCCTTCAGCCCAAAGATTAAAAGAATTGGGAGATTTTAACAGTACAATCAAAAGCACCACGACTGCAGTTTTTGTGTTGGATGTAAAAAGCAGGCTAGAATCATGGCGGCGGTCAACGACGGTCCAGGCGTGGGATTTTCTCATGGAAATGTGCACATTATTTTTCCTTTCTATTGGTAGGTGGCACAGTGCACTTGTGGCATGTAAGCAAGATAGAAGACTGGCAGTCTGGCTGGGTATCCAGTTACAGAAGCAACACATTAACAAGAGAATTCTGAGTAAAACCAAAGTTACTTTCCCTAGTAACTAGTTACTTTGAAAGTAACGAGTAACTTGAAGTAACTGAGTTACTTTTTTAGAGAAGTAACTAGTAATGTAACTAAGTTACTAATTTAAAGTAACTTACCCAACACTGGTCATGTGAGAATTGCTGCACTTCATAATGTGGGAGGAACATTCCACAACAGAGGCATGCTACAATCAGAGGTATCTAAATCTAGAAACAGAGTAATTCCCATGGCATCCGGTGCAACAGGGATACAGTGCTGGAGAAGCTCCTTTCAGAGATTAAAGACAGTCATGAAAGATTTTAGAAGAGAACACTGTCGAGCTTCAACTTGGATGAATGCAAAGACCGCCACTATGGGCAGAAATCTGTGCCATCAGAAACTGAATTTGAATAAGTTAAATTTGAATTTGAATTACTCGGATTGAATCTGAATTGTAACTTGAATGAAAGCTTTTGAAAATTGAATTTGAATTAGTCTAATTTGAAATTGAATTTATGGTTTGAAAATGAATTGATTTGCTTTGAAACTGCATTTTATCCTTTAAAAATTCAGCTCTCGAATAATTTCAGATTCACTTCTCACCATTCAGTTTCAGTTCTACAATTCAATTTCAGTTCCAAAATTCAGTTTTTTGGGACTTACATCCGGTTCCGGTTCAAGCGCAGATTAATAGAACTACAGACTGATAGCGTTACTGACGGGAATCTACAGCGTCTTGAGCTGAATTAAGACTTCAGAAGTCATTCGTCATGTCGAATGACCAGCGGATAAACTCTCAGGTTGGTAATAAATGTATTACATGTATAAGAACAAGCGTCATGTTAACAATTGATAGCCGTACAGTAACCTTTATGCTTATTGTAGCTGCTAGCTAAAAACGCTAATTTAGCGTAGTTTGCCCTGAATTCAGCTTTGACAAACAAATATGATCGACTGTTTCTAGTAGAATTCCAAAGTTGTCATCTTGTACCCTGTCAGAGCCCTGTATGCTTGCAGAGACCCCTACAGTAGGGAAACATGCAAAACGGTGTCCAAACCTTTGTATTTTAGCTTTATTTATGTCTTACACAGCATCCCAACTCTTTAGCTAACTTAATAACTTTAGCTAAAGTGAATAGTTAGTCTAATTCATTAGTGCAGCATTACTGGATCACCTCTGTTTGAAGTGATATAATATGATATACAACTATCACTGAAACAGCAAACTTTGTAAATAAACAAACAACACTTCTCATTCTCTAAACGTTTGGCCACAGCTGTAGATTACACTATCAGTGCTTGTTCACTCTTGACAATAATTACATTTCTAAATTCTCTTTGTGCATTTACAGGTAAACAATATCTAATATTTTATCTAAATGACTGCTTTGTCTTTGAAAAGGTGAAGAGCCTGAGGCCGGTGACAGTCCAGTTCTACTCTAAGTACATCCTTACGGTGGCTCACAGGACAAGGCGACATTCCTGTCCTGCCAGAAGAGAAGAGAAACTTCAGTCTTCATGAAGTTCAACCACACCTGTCATATGGAATATGACGGGGTCTCAAACTCCAGTCCTCGAGGGCCGGTGTCATGCAACTTTTCCATGCCCTCGAGGACTGGAGTTTGAGACCCCTGCTGTATGGTGTTCATGCAGTTTTCACCCCAGTTACAGCATGTCTGACTGCCTGTTCAGCATATGCAAAAATATATGATGAGTTTAAGCATGTGATGACTAAGGCCTTCCATTATGGTGTTTGTCATCACATGTCACAGACATCTGGATGATCATTTGGAATAAACAAAAAAAAACAAAAACTTGTTACTTCATCTTTTATCTTTATTATTATTATTATTGTTCTTATTTTACATTTTTCATTGTTAGGCATTGGGTTTATTTGTAGTAGTCCTTTCCAGCTTCTCTCCTCTTCCATATTACTGTGTCAGCTTGTCAGCATCTATTTGGGTTTGGGAGTGGAACAGGAAGTAAGGAACAGAAAGTGCCATTTAAACCAGGAGAGGTTCTTATATTTCAGAAGAAGGGATTAATTCAAAAGAAATGACCTCAATGCCATATTTTATTTAGGAACCCTAGAGAGCACTTTGCAAAATAACACATTCTTATAATTTCACCCTCAGATGAACCAAGCTACGACTGTCAGGGAAGGTGATGTAGGTACAGAGCATGTGAGAGTGGTTATGTCTCTTGTCTAGATGAAGGCACAGGAGGGATCAATGGCAAGGCGTAGAGATTCAGTATCTTCAGTCTTCAGTGGACACTCCATTTCTGGCACAAAACACCTGTAAAAGATGGTCGATTTAGGAGGTGACCCGACAGCTTCAGCCTGTGAAACATAGCAATGGAGCAGCATGTTTTTAAAAAAAACAACTAATAAGCATGCACTCAGTACCCTAAGAATTATTATGGTAGTTAAACACAGTGATAGTTGTATATCATATTATATCACTTCAAACAGAGGTGATCTAGTAATGCTGCACTAATGAATTAGACTAACTATTCACTTTAGCTAAAGTTATTAAGTTAGCTAAAGAGTTGGGATGCTGTGTAAGACATAAATAAAGCTCAAATACAAAGGTTTGGACACTGTTTTGCATGTTTCCCTGCTGTAGGGGTCTCTGCAAGCATACAGGGCTCTGACAGGGTACAAGATGACAACTTTGGAATTCTACTAGAAACAGTCGATCATATTTGTTTGTCAAAGCTGAATTCAGGGCAAACTACGCTAAATTAGCGTTTTTAGCTAGCAGCTACAATAAGCATAAAAGTTACTGTACGGCTATCATTTGTTAACATGACGCTTGTTCTTATACATGTAATACATTTATTACCAACCTGAGAGTTTATCCGCTGGTCATTCGACATGACGAATGACTTCTGAAGTCTTAATTCAGCTCAAGGCGCTATAGATTCCCATCAGTAACGCTATCAGTCTGTAGTTCTATTAATCTGCGCTTGAACCGAAACGGATGTAAGTCCCAAAAACTGAATTTTGGAACTGAAATTGAATTGTAGAACTGAAACTGAATGGTGAGAAGTGAATCTGAAATTATTCGAGAGCTGAATTTTTAAAAGATAAAATGCAGTTTCAAAGCAAATCAATTCATTTTCAAACCATAAATTCAATTTCAAATTAGACTAATTCAAATTCAGTTTTCAAAAGCTTTCATTCAAGTTACAATTCAGATTCAATCCAAGTAATTCAAATTCAAATTTAACTTATTCAAATTCAGTTTCTGATGGCACAGATTTCTGCCCATACGCCACTCTGTTATGGGAGTAGGGTTGAGTTTTGTTTTCCTAGTTCACACCTCCTGTACACCTCCTAGTACGTTACAAAGCAAACATGTCTAACTAACTCATTGTTTAACTTCAAATTTTATTGCTCTTCTAGAGGAAAGGTCTAGTTAATGCATGCCAGTGTACCTTTGACTTCCCCACAAAACACGTCATTGTTTCACAGACTCATGACACCGGTTTGTTCCACTTCCACTTGAAGTAGCAGCCTGATTGGGGGCTATAAGGTTGTAATGTGTTGTTATGACTCATGTCTTACACTGCTCTGATATTATGCAGCTATGAGAACATCAAAGTTGATTTATGAACCAGTCTTTCTCTTTTTGTCTGTTCAATGACTTGCTGTGTGTTATTCCATCTTGCAGCAACGTGGGTGGGAGGAGGCTTCATTGTTGGAATAACTGAGATGATGTATACACCCTCTATGGGACTGACCTGGACCATCATGATGTTAACAGCCTACAGCACATCTTACATGTTTGGTAAGAGTTATAATTGCTTCTAACAGCGCACTGTCTGCATGTGCAAATATATATAAATTGATCTGAACTGAGTGTAAATAATTTAAATTTTAAGTTTAAGCTGTAAAGAAATAATTTTGTGAATCCAGAGTAGAATATACACACTTACCCATCAGAGATAAGCTCATAAATCTGCACATTTAACTATAATCTATGTGTTCCTTTATCACGTCTCCATTAAAGTGAAACATTTTGCAAATGAAGTCACTGGTTACTGATTTTTCTTAAGAAATTTGATGACTGCTGAATGTAAATATTCCATTGGCATTTTATAGAGGTAACATAAACTATCAAAGACTTCACCGATACTCAAGATAAACTCAATAAACAGCTTATAAATGAACATTTATACACACACCTACAATAACAAAACAAATACTGTCATTTCTATAAAAGTCTATTTTAGAGCTCGTTCTTTTGTAAAGCTGTTTTAACTAACTAGTTTTACTTTTGACCTCTTCTTTCAGCAGTCATGGAGTTCCATAAGTATCAGAAATTTAGATATTCTTCTTCTTTAAGTTAAGGGGGTTTCTGTCTCCATTGTACCCTGTTCCAGCATCCTCCTCTGTCACACCAGCCCTTTGCATGTCCCCCTTCACTACATCCATGAACCTACTCTGTGCTCTTTTCCTCATGCCTGGCAGCTCCATATTCAACATCCTTTGCCCAACATATCCATTATCGCTCCACTGCACATGACCAAACCATCTCAGCCTCGCCTCTCTAATGTGGAGTCATGTGGAGTCAATCCACTATCATTACTATAATGACATTGTTTTTTGACATATTTATTCTTACTGTGGTATTTACAGTTACTTTATTGCTGATATAAAGTAATTGTCACATATGAAACTTTTTTTTTTTTTACCAGATAATCAACATGTCTGGCCCTAATCTCACCTCCTTTTAGGTACTCAGTTATAGGACAGACAACTGCTAGATCTGGCTTAACACATGTTGCAGCAGATGTTAATGTGGGACACATGTGGCTTAAAATGAAAACACATCTCACATGTGACTCATATAAGGTGGACCTGTGACTGAGTTGAGGCATACAAAGTCACCTTAATGCCACAATGTGAATCTGGGTCAAATGTGGCCCATAGGAAACTGCAGGTGCAGATGCAGACTTTTATGTTCATGGTTCTTGTTATTTATTTCTCACAGCCGTTTCTTTACTTTGACTGCAGTTTTTCTCAAAATGGGTGAACCACAAAAACCAGCAAGTACATTAAAAATGTGAGAAAACAGCCCAAGAAGTGTGCTGTCTGTTGACCTTAACAGTGTGTATTTACAGTACATTAGGTTTGATGACACCCTGACTTCAACCACAGTCACAGACTACAGAGAGCAGCTATGTCTACTTACACGTTTTTGATCAAATAAATACAAAATGCAGAATCCCCCCATCATCTCCTTTATGAGCAACAGTAAATACACAGAGAAACATTTGTGGCTCCAATGTGGGTCACTGTAGTGACAGCAATTACTTTTTATTTAGAAGATTTAGAGAATATTTTATTTTCAACAGAGCAAAATTGGAAAATTAACTAGTGCATCTCAGATACTGTTGCAGATACAGAAGTATTGTTATTTTTTGTGGGCTATACAAATATGGGCAAATATCACTTCAATATTCAGATTTTTTTTTAAAAGAATATGGTTTGTTGTTGAAATACTCTGGGGCTGTAAAAAACAAACAAAAACATCTTATATTTCTCAAAGAAAGAGTTGAGAAGGTAATTTATCCATTTAAATCAGCTGTGATGGATCAAGGACACATCTAAAACCTGCAGGGACACCGGCCCTCATGGACTGGGATTGGGGACCCCTGCTGTTGACCATCATATTCTGCTAGATAGGCAGAGAAACTGGATGGGTATATCAGGGTCTGCTTTGGACTGGTTTGCATCTTAGTTGCGTGACTGATCCTTTTCTGTGGCTACTTCTAAATATGGTGTGCCTATGGTGTGCCACAAGGTTCCATTTTGGGGCCTTTATTGTTTCTGTTGTATATGCTCCCTCTTCAGCACTTATTGAGCATTTTTAAGGAAATTTCTTATCACTGCTATGCAGATGATATTCAGTTATACCTCTCCTTTAAGCCTCAAGATGATGCTGAGATGAGATGAGATAGCCTTTATTTGTCAGTTGCAGGTCTTTTGCCCACAACCGAGATGACAGACCTTGCCGACCGTACATACAATACACAAACATCACATTGGGGAGACAGATGTTTCCAAGCATAGGTGCATATACTCCATTAGAGGTTGGATGGTTGATAACCGTCTTCAGCTTAATGAGAAGAAAACTGAAGTCCTTGTTTGAGCTCCTAAACAATTTGTACCAAGGATTATGGAAATTTTAGGTCCACTTGCTACATTTGCCAAACCTATCAAGAACCTTGGTGTAACTTTTGACTCAGCTCTGACTTTGGACGCTCATGTTAAATTTCTGGTCCGCTCCTGTTTTTATCACTTGAGAAACATTGCTAATCTGAGTATATACTCCAGTTGTATCTTTGTTCATTTGTTTATGTAAAGGCTCTTTTGGAGCATCTGCAAGTTGTTCAGAACACTGCTGCAAAGCTTCTGACCAAGTCCTCTAAGTACTCCCATGTCACACCCCTGCTGATTCAGCTGCACTGGCTCCCTATTAAATTCAGAGTCCACTTTAAGATTTATGACTCTAACATTCTGGGCTCTGCATGGACAAGCACCAACATATATCAGAGATCTTTTACATCCGTACATCCCCAGCAGGTCCCTGAGGTAATGTGTTCAGGTCTTGCTGGTTGTAATGAGCTATGCCATTTGTTGATTATGTTTATTGCTTTGTTTAATGATAAACAACATAATCTGTCATGAAACGCTGTGTGCAGGCAGGAGAGGGACCCAAACGGAAACTCACCAGAACCGGGACTTAACTCAAAATATAGCTTTATTAACAGAACAGGGAAAAGGGCGATACACACAACAGTATGAAGCTAAACTGACAGGGTCACACAGCTAAATACACAGAAGGATAACGAGGGACGTGGGAGCACACAGGGAACACAGCTGATAATAATAATTATAACAAGACAGGGCAGGAGCAACACACTGTGACGTACACTGACAGGAGACTATCAAAGTAAAACTGGAAGTACACAGAAACGCGGACAAGAGGGAGGGAGAGAACACGGGGAGAGCACATAACGAGCTGGGGAAAACATGGAATAAAACACAAGGAGGAGAAATGAGGCATGGGAACTCACAGATACATGGAGGGGGACACATGGGGTAAATACACGAGGGGAAATCAAATAAACTAACTGAACAACCTAGGAACCATGGAGTAAATAATGAACAAAATACAAAAACACAAGAAAACTAAGAACACTGGGTCAAATAGACCCAGGACCATGACATAATATGTCAGTTGTCCACTGAAAGTTAGGAATTTTTCCTGGAAAACTGACTGTTTGACCCCAACCCTTGTTTGTCAGGCACCAAAGTTATTCCTAAATTTCTTTTGTCTCTCTGTGAGGCAGATAAACAGAAATCTTTGAAGTTAAGTTGTTAGAAATATGAGAATGAACATGAAAATTAACAGTGGCTGACAATTTGACTGAATATACTCTTTATTGTGTGTGTGTGTGTGTGTGTGTGTGTGTGTGTGTGTGTGTGTGTGTGTGTGTGTGTGTGTGTGTGTGTCCTTGAGTGGTCTGGGGTGTGCTTATATATACGCCACGATCTCCTTCTTCAGAGTCACTCTGCAAACAGACAATTATTAAAACTCTAGATTGCTAATTTGTCAATGAGCTGAGCTGGAAGTCGTATTGAAGTAAGAAAAGCTGGTGTTTTCATTTTTTTACTTTACTTTTCACTTTTTGAATAATTGAATAATTATGTAACTCCCCTCTTATCAAATTAAGTCAGAGTTTTGAGATACAGAAAGCAGTTAAAGTCGATCTTTTTTTCTTTTGTGCTTGCATGTGGGCTTCTGCAGATATAAAAACATGATCGTGATGCCTTTATTTATGCATTCATTTTATTTTTCTCATGATCAGGTTACTGACAGACCCTGTTGAGTTGCTTTGAATTGCTGTTGAATGCCTTTAGACTTTGTTCCCATTATTTTTTGTTCTCAGTTTAGGAACCTTTGCTTCTTCTCCCATGTTTTTAAGCCTAACTCTACATAAGATTTAATTCCACTGCCTGCTATTCAACATAACTGGCACACAAAGTCAGTTAGAGATGGAGCTTGTTGCTCATGTGGTGACCGTGATCAGCATCTATGGCTGCCTTCCTTTGACCGTACTGGTCATCTGTTGGGTGGTCTGCTGTTTGGTATGTAAACTGTTTGTATCACTTTTAGTTTTTTTGTGTCTCACTCCTGCTGCACCGACTCACTTGCAAACATCTTCTTGTATTTATAACTTCTTGAATTATTCTTGTATTTCATTTGAAAATTTATTAGGCAGAGAGACTTCAGTGTAAAATCACAAATAATTCTGTCCCAATCCATCTGATGTGGATGGGACTTAATTATTCTCTGACACACCTGATTGATAGCATGGAGAAAGACGAGAACTGTTTCAAAACTATCTGATGTGACAGAGTCCTCTCAGCTCATATACGTAATCTGTAACCTCTTTCCTGTTTAGCCATGTTAGCACGAAACTTGTGAGTTCAGGAAAACTGAGATAAAAACTGAAGTCATAACCAAAAATATTTGCTAAAAAATTAATTCAGTAACAGGAGAGAGAGGAAAATCAAACATTTATGCAACATGGCATGTTTAATATTGCATTAATGTGGCTTTCATAACTGCTTCCAGCAGGGACGAAACGAGCGCATTCCTGTCATCTATTACACAAACCTCCTCATCTCCAATGTAATCATCTTCAGCACCTCGATATCTTTGTCATCAAGAAACGACGATGGATATACGACCTTCACTGTTGATCCCTATATTTTCTTTATTGGTCACATAGCTAATCCTAACTTAAAGATGTGCATTGCTATTGAAAGGTACCTGTCTGTCTGTGTGTGTGTGTCCTTGGATGCATCTGAATGTGACATACTCATGAATCCTCATATACAGAAATATGCTTCTGTGATAATCAGTGTCTGTCTTGGTTTGCAGATATTATCTCATTGCCCGTCCACAGATGGAATGTATCAGACAAGCCAAAGGTGCTGTGGGTGTCTCTGCTCTGGTCTGGACTGTTTGTATTATCACTGTAACTTTTGGGAACTATATATTGATGGCTATTGTTGTCTTCTTCCCTGGCCTCATATTCATCTACGTCTTAGCTGGGATGTTCTGCATTTTGCCTGCTGCCACCTCTGTGCCCACTGATGAGAAACAAAGAGTTACAGGAACTTTAGTTGTGCTGCTGCTTAACTATTTCCTGATGATTTTTCCCATGAACATTTGGGACGTTTTAGCATTTCACAGTTTTGACAAACTTGAATATCCAGATGTGATTTTGACTTCATATTGGCTCAGTCCCTTTGTGGACTTGATTCTGCTTGTTTTCATGCGGAAAGGGTGCATTGACAAGATATTGTCATGTCTGTGCTGCTGCATTAAGGACAACAGTGCAATAGATGTCAGCGGCTCATCAACAGCGACAACAGCAGTGTGACTGATGGTACCACAGACAGGTGGGTTGATGTAGGTGTAGTTAAATGGTGAGAGAAAAAAGGGAGAGATTGACACCCCCCCCCCCCAATTTTAATGAGTTTTTTAATATCTTTTCATTATTAACTGACTCATCAGTGTTTATTCTATTCTACTGATGCAGTATTGTGTGATAACAATTACATTTTATTATTTTATAGGCTGATTCTGTTTGGTTTTCACTTTAGAAATCCAAAATCCTCCAAGTACTCGCATGTGACACCATTGTTATCTCAGTTACACTGGCTTCCTGTTAAATTTAGAGTTGATTTTAAGATCCTGGTCTTGACCTACAGAGCTGTGCATGGACTGGCACCTGCCTACATCTTTGATCTGCTACATCCTTATGTCCCTAGCAGGTCTTTGAGGTCATCTGATCAGGGCTTGCTTGCTATAAAAAATACTAAGAGGAGGACTAAGGGTGACAGAGCCTTTGCCAATGTGGCCCCGAGACTGTGGAACTCTCCCCAAGCATTAAGAACTGTGGACTCAGTAGCTGTTTTTAAAAACAACTCAAAACGTACCTTTTTAAAATTGCTTTTGGTTAATTATTTGCCTGTTTTATTTTTCTTTTTAAATCTTTTTATGACTTTTAATCTTATGTGCAGCACTTTGTGATTCTGTCTTGAAAGGTGCTATATAAATAAAAATTTATTTATTTATTTATTTTATTTAGAATTTGTATCCTCAGGTTTTATTATAATTATGTATATATTCATGGTTCAATAACAAATCAAACAACTTTTCCACTTTTACGTGAGCTGTTTTAGGTTATGGTCGTTGAGGTTAATGCCCTCAATGAAGGACACCGTCAGCTCTGAGTTCAACAAATGAATGAATAAATAAATAAATGTAACCAAAGACCCATTCCATCCTGGACTGCATTTATTCCTGACCTCTGCCAGGTGCACAAAGGGCCAAAGATTTGAAGGGTTTCTTTCACTTTTATCAAATGTTCTAAGTGCTGTAATTAAAACTATGCTTAATAATTAAGTGGTGTAGGTTAATGCATGCCCATACAGTACACATCACTTTTAGACTGCTCTTCTTATGAAAGCTTTTTTGGGGTTTTGTTTTTTTTTCATTTTTAGCCTTGATATCTGTTTTAAACTAGTTTTTTTCATGTTCATGTATTACTGTTGTCTTATGTTGATTTTAATTATAATTTCAAACAGTTGCCTTGAGGTGACTGATGTTGTGATTTGGCTTCTCTGTCCTGGAAACTCTTAAACTCTGCAGACTACCCCAACCCAGGTTTCCACGCCCTGACTTTAGTATCAGATTTTTCGAATACATGTGGTACTTACTGACACACAAAACCAACTTCCTGTCCTCACCTCGCTATGCTGCAGAGGAGTTGATGAAAAAGCAGGTCTCTGTATCACTGTGCTTCTGTACAAATGAAAGGTGTTCTTATATACTGCCAAATCCAATATATTTAACAACGTGTATGTTCAGTTACTTATTTATTAGATAATTTAGCTAATGCACTCAATCCTGCCTCTGAGGAGGCTAGAAAGTTGTTTTTATGTGTTAGCTCTGTGACAGACTGCACCTCTCACCCCAGAGCAGCTGCGATAAGCTCCAAAAGAGTGGATACTTCTTTTACAGCATTTCTCAGAGGTACAAAGACAGCCGGCCCCAGTCGTCTACTACATCAACCTCCTGTTCTCCAATCTAATCCAGTTCAGCATCATAATCTTTTGGGCATTTATATACCATGAACATTCCCATTATACATGTATTTCTGTTTATATTTTCTACTTTGCTGTGGTCGTTCATCTTAATTTGAAGATGCGCATTGCAACTGAAAGGTATCAGTTTTTTTGTGTGCCCACTGAATCACATTATATTTTTAAAAATCTCGACATAGAGAAATATACTTCAGTGATAAATATGGTGTCTGTCTGTCTTGGTGTTTCTACATCACCTGCCCACAGCTGAACTGGATCCAACAAATGAAGTGTTCTGTGCTGGTCTGCATACTTTGAAGTGTCACTGTAGCTCTCACATCAGTCTCAGTCTTAGCCATTGATGTTTTAGTCCTCGCCCTCTGTCTCCTGTTCATTCTCAGCTTAGCTTGGACCCTCAGAGCTCTGCCTGCTGCCACCTCAGCAGTGATGGGATTCCAGCTCTTTTAAGGGAACAGGCTCTTTCGGCTCCCAAACGGTTCTTCAGGTTGTTTTGTTGCTTTAATTAATTTACAGGGAGTGCAGAATTATTAGGCAAGTTGTATTTTTGAGGAATAATTTTATTATTGAACAACAACCATGTTCTCAATGAACCCAAAAAACTCATTAATATCAAAGCTGAATGTTTTTGGAAGTAGTTTTTAGTTTGTTTTAGTTTTAGCTATTTTAGGGGATATCTGTGTGTGCAGGTGACTATTACTGTGCATAATTATTAGGCAACTTAACAAAAACAAATATATACCCATTTCAATTATTTATTTTTACCAGTGAAACCAATCTAACATCTCCACATTCACAAATATACATTTCTGACATTCAAAACAAAACAAAAACAAATCAGCGACCAATATAGCCACCTTTCTTTGCAAGGACACTCAAAAGCCTGCCATCCATGGATTCTGTCAGTGTTTTGATCTGTTCACCATCAACATTGCGTGCAGCAGCAACCACAGCCTCCCAGACACTGTTCAGAGAGGTGTACTGTTTTTCCTCCTTGTAAATCTCACATTTGATGATGGACCACAGGTTCTCAATGGGGTTCAGATCAGGTGAACAAGGAGGCCATGTCATTAGTTTTTCTTCTTTTATACCCTTTCTTGCCAGCCACGCTGTGGAGTACTTGGACGCTGCGTGTGATGGAGCATTGTCCTGCATGAAAATCATGTTTTTCTTGAAGGATGCAGACTTCTTCCTGTACCACTGCTTGAAGAAGGTGTCTTCCAGAAACTGGCAGTAGGACTGGGAGTTGAGCTTGACTCCATCCTCAACCCGAAAAAGGCCCCACAAGCTCATCTTTGATGATACCAGCCCAAACCAGTACTCCACCTCCACCTTGCTGGCGTCCGAGTTGGACTGGAGCTCTCTGCCCCTTACCAATCCAGCCACGGGCCCATCCATCTGGCCCATCAAGACTCACTCTCATTTCATCAGTCCATAAAACCTTAGAAAATCAGTCTTGAGATATTTCTTGGCCCAGTCTTGACATTTCAGCTTGTGTGTCTTGTTCAGTGGTGGTCGTCTTTCAGCCTTTCTTACCTTGGCCATGTCTCTGAGTATTGCACACCTTGTGCTTTTGGGCACTCCAGTGATGTTGCAGCTCTGAAATATGGCCAAACTGGTGGCAAGTGGCATCTTGGCAGCTGCACGCTTGACTTTTCTCAGTTCATGGGCAGTTATTTTGCGCCTTGGGTTTTTCCACACGCTTCTTGCGACCCTGTTGACTATTTTGAATGAAACGCTTGATTGTTCGATGATCACGCTTCAGAAGCTTTGCAATGTTAAGACTGCTGCATCCCTCTGCAAGATATCTCACTATTTTTGACTTTTCTGAGCCTGTCAAGTCCTTCTTTTGACCCATTTTGCCAAAGGAAAGGAAGTTGCCTAATAATTATGCACACCTGATATAGGGTGTTGATGTCATTAGACCACACCCTTCTCATTACAGAGATGCACATCACCTAATATGCTTAATTGGTAGTAGGCTTTCGAGCCGATACAGCTTGGAGTAAGACAACATGCATGAAGAGGATGATGTGGACAAAATACTCATTTGCCTAATAATTCTGCACTCCCTGTATTATTAACAACAATATAAAATTATGCACAAAAGGAATTACTAATATAAAAAAGTGGTTTTATTTATATATGGTTATATATAAATATATACGGTAACCATGCAGAGAACAGTAGCACATACAACCTCCAAAAAGCATGTACAAACCCTAAAACACATTTCTAGCGTTAACTGAACTTCCAAATCAGAGCTACCCAGATCAGTTAAATTACACAATTGAAAGCATATGTGTATTGATTGTGTATTTATACACAAGCACTTATATATATTCAAACAATTAAAAAAATTAATTTACCTGTTACTACTACACACCAAATCCAGTCGTTGGTACTTCTTGGCTTGAGAAGCCACTAGGTAACAAAAGCTCAACACTGCCCCCTAGCATCCTGGAGCACTTCTGTTGTGTTTTGAAGTTTGTACGTGCTTTGTCTCTAGGGGCCACCGTAAATATACTTTTATTTGTTCACTCCACATAAAATGTAATAAATAAATCATATAATACAAAAACCAACTATTCACATTTCAATTTTTAACTATTTAAATAGTTAGGCTTTAGTTTAGGCTTTTTCCATTTAAACAAATTTAAAATGAAACAACACAAAACACTGCAAACCACAACACAATTAAATATAAATTAAAATATGAAAAAGCAGATGCACATTCTCTGTCATATGGGCCTGCATGAATAAACTTTCTGAATCCTTTATCATCCGCAACTGAAAATAGTTGTGGATGATTACTATACCTTTCTAATGTGATGTTGTTGTCCCTGGCTCTCTTTCTCCCTCCCTCCCGCTCTGTTCCTGTGCTACTGAGTGTAACTACCGCCCCTCCCCCCTCTGCCCAGCGGAAAGCCCAGAGGAAAAAAAGAATTGTAGGTCCTAGACCCTCTTAACTACGTATTGATGATCTTTACCCACATCCTTTGTCAGATTTTAGTATTTCAAAATGACTTTGAAATCCCAGATGGTGTTGTAGCCTTTTTTCTGTCCAATCCTTTTGTGGACTTGGTTCTGTTTGTTTTCATGTGGAAAGGGCCCATTGACAAGCTGCTGGCTGTTCTGTGCTGCTGCTGTAGGGACAACACTGCAGGAGATGAGACTGCCAAATCAGCATTGTCTGTGATCATAGAGCAGACAGATGGCTTGATGTAGGCACAGGGAAACAGAGAGAGAAAACACTGGGGGAGATAGTAAGTTATAAAGTGAGATAAACAAATACCACAATGTAAATCTGACAGTAGAATCATTTCTAGGGTTTTAGAAGTGCTGATCTCAGCTGAAGCATCTCTGACTCTCAAAATAAAACTTACAATTTTTACTTTTTTTTCTTTCACGAATTTCTCCTCAAATTTCTGTCCTCTCCCCTCTTTGAAGGTCGTACATTTATTTTTCTGGACTTTTGTGTTGTCTCAAATCTGCTGCATTTCTTTTGATTTATTGGGAAAGGTTCATTAGAACTGCAACACATGATTATGCATTTATGGTAATATTGCAGTATGTAACTGTCTGGACTGTAGCTCAGGTTCTAACTGTACTCAGGACAGTTGTTGCTGTCTTTGTTTGTGTAGCTGTGGTAGTGCTGGCCACCTTCAGCTGCACCACAGGTCTTAATAATTCAACAAATAATACAGCACCATATACACACCACATGCAACACAATGTCACTGTTTCCTTTAAAAGGGACTCAAAGGAGACTTTTAATAAGCCTTTACATTTGATTTCTTTAACCTGTTTCTCACATACATTTTAGTATTTGCTCTCCTTCCATTCATTGCTGTGTTTGCTGCTCCCCATTGTTCCAGTTTCATGTGGAGTTAACATGTTGAGTTATCAGTAACTTTCTAAATCGGTATTTTTGTTCTACCTAGCCTAGCAGACATTTGAGGGTAAAACAGTTCTGTTCTAGACTTTTGTGTGGATATCTCCATCCTCAGACACACACTGAAAGGTTGTGCCACATTATGATAGTTTTAGAAAAAGAAGCTGGTTTCACAGAAACCAGCTTCCAGTTATTGGAGACCCCTTCTGTGGACTGGTACTTGCTGGATCTGAAGAGAAAATTGAAAGGAAGAGTGGATCTTGTTTCAGCATTTCATTTTCACAGCTTGAATGAATACTCTGAGTGTATTCATGTGTTCATAGATGGTGCTAAAATTCCAGATAATGAAATTACAGGGTTTGGAATAGCGGTCCCGTCAAAAAATATTGAAATAAACTAGGGATGCAACGATACCAATTTTTTCAAACCGATCCGATACCGATACTTGGATCTGAGTACTTGCCGATACCGAGTACAAAAACCGATACTTCTACCACACACAAGTTAAACTTAACCGGTAGTAAAGAAACGACCCCACACAACTCTTTAACACAAACGAAACGTTTACTGAACGTAAGGGCAGAGACAAATACTGTACAACACATCCCTTTTTTAAACTCAAATGATATTCCAATTCCTTAACCAAATGAAATACACTGTATAAATGACATAATTCCCTTTCAAATTATATTAAACAACCCAACTTATGTTATCACCTTTTGGTAAGTGACTCACTAATATACACTCCAAAACACGTTATATAAATCCACTAAACATACAATATTCACACATGGGCCCCACACACTCACATTCACACTTGTTGCAGGCCTGTTTGCTGCTCACGCCGGACGATGGAGAAAATCCTCTTCTCCCCAGTAAGAGCACAAAAGTCTGACTTACAGTTCCGTTGCTCGGTAGGTCGCCGTTCACCAGTCCCACACTAAATCCACTCCCTGCGGACCCGATGCTGTCTCTGCTACAGCGCATTAGCCAGTCACTGTCCAGCTCTCCGACAGTCCATAGCAGCTGCCTCCGTGGCGCAGCCAAGCAGTCCGGCTAGCCTTTAGCCTCGGCGGTCATGGCTGGAAACACAGTTTTCCACGGATGGTGGTGCGACCGTTGAAACAAAAAGTCACTTCACCCACACTCTGTTGCGAACCTCTCACACGGTTAGCTTTCTAGTCACACACTCTTTTGTGCAAGTTAACCTCAGTAAAACTAGCCGAGTCTCTCACTTTGGTTCAGCTAACCTCGTGCATCTCTCCATGCCGTTCTCTTCTGTGAACTGTGAACACCTTATGTGGCGTTCAAGTCCATGGGAATTATGATTATCTACTCCCAAATTCCCATCCGGGCTACATAAGGATCGGTTCATGGTATCGGTTAACTTTTACGAGTACGAGTACGCACACATTTTACAGTATCGGCCCCGATACCCGATACCAGTATCGGGATCGGTGCATCCCTAAAATAAACAGATGCACTTCGATTGGACTGGCGGTGTACACAGTTGAGATGGCAGCAATTTTGGTAGCGTTGAAATGGATAGAGTATTCAAAAATCAGACAAGTGGTAGTATGTTCTGACTCTGCATCTGTTAGTTCAAGTCTATAATCATTTTGTTCAAAGACAAGGCAGGGTATGCTATATGATATTCTGCAGACTATAAGTACAATAAGGTGTTGTGGTGGCAATATTCACTTTCTTTGGGTGCCAGCTCATGGAGGAATCAGTGGAAATGAAAAGGTGGATAGGTTGGCTAAAGGAGCATTGACTAAAAATAGGACTGAGATGGAAATTAAAAGCAGCAAATCTGAAGCAAAAGGTATTGTTTGGAGGCAGGTTGTTAAGGAGTGGCAGAAGCGGTGGGAGTCTGGGAGTAAGGGCAGGCAATTGTATTATCTTAAGAAGGAGGTGACAGAGTTTAGGGTGCATAGGGGTAATAGGAGGGAAGAGGTGGTCATTACCAGACTTAGACTGGGACATTGTGCATTAAATAAAACGCTACAGATGATAGGAGAACATGAGACGGGGCTTTGTGGAGTGTGCAAGGAGGAGGAGGAGACAGCAGAGCATGTGATACTGCGGTGCAAGGGTTATGATGTGGAGAGGAAAGTTCTGCAGAATAGATTGAAGGAGCTGGGAATTGGGGACTTTACTCTGAAGAGTGTGTTGGAGGGTAATAGGGCACAGGTGAGGGAACTGGTGGGGCTTCTGAAGGATATAGGGGTTTATGAAAGAGTGTAGGGCTTTTGTTTTTTTTATTTTCCTATGATACAGATTGTAGGCTCATTGTCTGACCTGTACTCCAGAACAGTAGGAGGTGGTAATGCTCCTTTAAGTTGGTTGCCAACCGCCGTTAAACAGAAGGAAGAAGAAGATTCAGACGAGAGAGGAGAGGTGAGCTCTGTTACCAGATCCATGTACTGTTGAGTTTTGTTAATTTAGTTACTTTGGGGGGAAATTTTGTTAAGTTACACATTAAATTAAGTTCACTGTAAATAAATTGCTCACCTCTGGAAACCTGAAATGTCTGCGTAGTCTGCTTCCTGTTAGGGTTCAATGTTGAGAGAAGAATCCATAAAAAACCACAGATCCAGGCGTGTGCAATTAGACAGTATTTTAATAAACACATGTGTGAGTTCAACAACCCAATCAGTGTTGAACTGTCTTTATCATATTCAGACAACTGTTTTATGGGGTTAAGAATTGTACAGCCCCCTTTTCTGTTACTAGGCAGAAATACGTCACACCAAAACCACAATGACTTTTAACATAGAACATCATCTTCGTGTCGACGGCTGATGCTTCCTGTTAGCCCGCCTTCGCTGTCGCTTATCTCCCTGGAACATCAGGTGCACTTCCTGTAGAAAATGTCACTCATACAGGCACAACTTTGCAGTCTAAAACTCATTTAGTAGGTAAGAGTTTATATCTGTGTGTGTGTGCACGTGCAGGGGCGCGTGCATGCTGTGTACTGCGACGTGTCATGACCTCTCACTATTTGTCTGTCTGTACGTGCAGAGTTTGCATCTGCTTTCTGAACCTTAGTTGACCTCAACTTAAGCAACTTGAACTTTCCCTATCAGTGATCCCTCTAACTAAGTGTGCGTGTGGTTACGTGTATGTCCGAACCAAGACTATATATGTGTACTCTACTGAATTAATGTTTTGATCAAAAGCCTCTACTAAAAGCTTAAATTAAAGATAAATGCATAATAAACTCTTTGGCTCTTTGGCTTGCACTCGCTCTGCTTTCGGTTTCACTTCTGCAAAAGCACGCCGTTTCCTGTCAGCCTGCAACTCAGTTTTCTCACCCACTGAAGACTATATGTAAGAATATAAAAACATTCAAAAACCTTTAAATTATAGATTCAACTGATTATAACTGAACCTGTAATAAAGACTAATATAATACCAATATATTTTGAACATCTGAGTGCATCTGAATGCAACATCCCTATTAACATGAAATGTTAATGATGATTAAAAAATAGCAGCAAATAATAGCAGGAAAATATTTCTATTCCTCTCATTCCCTACCACCTTCCTTGACATTCGAGTCTGACTACTTCACAAACCAGACATCATCATCACTATTCCAACAATCCTCTCTACACAGACAAGCATAAACACACTCGACTACTAAATCAAATTTAACATGCATTTGTAATGACGCTAGTTCAGTTTACAGTAGGGTTCATTAGGGAGTAAACTGCCATTAAACAAAACAGAAGAATTAGAAAACAGCTGCACATGCGTGGTACTGATTGGGTTTCCAGACCCATCCTTCAAATCCGGGGAAATGAAGGACGCAATTTGAGGGCCGCTCTGTGGGGGGATTCATATTAAACACTATGCATTAAGAATGAAATGTGATTTAAGTTTATGTGTGTGCGAGGAAATACTTTTGGCAATAAACTGTAAATCTGTATCCACCGTTAGTGATGAGTTGACTTGTTGCCTATACACAGCTAATGATCTTTTTAAAACAGCTGCGATGTTTTCACTATTTTGTCTCTTGAATGTATGTTTTTATTGGTCTCCTCTGTTCACCAGAGTAAACGTGGCACTTTCCCAACTTTTGCTGCCATCAGTAACCATTCTAGAATTACAATCAGACAGCTAAGATTATCCACCTGGAAGTGAAATATCAGGCAGTACTAATGATTTTAGTGCTTTACACCAACACAAATGTACAAAATTCCTCTTCTTTGTTTTTTCAAAAGTAGCACAGAAAAACAAACAAGTTTAACAAAGCCAAACTAGTTCAAAACAAGTCAAACGCTAGATTAGCAAAATGAACATACCTAACAACACTAAGACTGGCATAAACAGCTAACAAAAGCAAAACAAAATGTCAGTGTTCTAGTTAATGTAAGAGTGTTTATTTGGTATCATTCCACTTGCCTAAAATTCCTTGGAGTCAACATCACTGAGGATCTGTCCTGGACCCTTCACACAGACACTGCTATCAGGAAAGCTCACCAGTGACTCTGTTTTCTGAGGTGGCTGAGGAAGTTTGACATAAATGCAGACAATACCTCAAATTTCTACAGGTGTGTGATCGAGAGTTTGCTGATGTAATGGAATTTCTTTCACTTATGTACTAATCACATTATTTTATTGTGTAATGAATTGGTGCCACTGGATTTTAACATGTCTGACACCCATACTGTAAGACAAATGGTGGGGGTCTATTTAGGAAGTTGGGGGAAGCAGACAACTCCACAGGAGGGAGAGTCTTTTGTCTCTTCGAGGACTCTGGGAAGGGAGTGTGAACCTTAAGGTGTGAAACAGCTGTGTACTGCCTTTTGTTCCTGGAGAAGGTATTTAACTGAGAGCCACACTACTCTCAGTGAGACTCTGCTGACCCTGCCCCGTGGTCATGCAGGCTCTCCATCAAGCTTGGTTTTCTGTTCTTTGTGTGTTTTGATTAAAGAATGTTAGCTACCGCTCACCGCTCATCTGCAGGCTTTATTTAAGTGGAAAACTTCCACAACACTGACGAGCTGCATTACAGTCTGGTACGAAAGCTGCTCTGCCAGCAGGTGAAAATCACTACAGAGGGTGGTGAAGGCAGCAGAGCACATCACGGGCATGAGGCTTCCTGCCATTCAGGACATTTATCTCCAGCTGTGCCTCCGTAAAGCACACAGCATCACCAAGGACCACAGCCACCCAGCACGCCAGCTGTTCTCCTTGTTACCATCTGGTAGACGTTACAGGAGTCTGTCTGCTGACTACAAGAATCAAAAACAGCTTTTATCATCAAGCCATTCAGCACCTCAACTACAACACCTGAACACACACACCACACTTCACAGGATGCACACAGAAGCTGTCCTACAGTTTCTCAAGTGGATTCTACACTCTGCACTCTTCACTTCATTTTTATAAGTATTTAAATAAAAATCAAAAACCCTCACTCAGTGCAATACTGTACTAACTGCCACTTTAAATCTTGTACTGCTCAGTTTGTACTGCTGCTCACTCCTGCAACTTTATCTCATGTGCAATACGTTGCCCCCCCTCAATACATGTGGTCACACTTCTATCTTAAGATTTCTTAAGATTTCTTTATTTATACATGTGTGTATATATTTATATATATTTCGTCTGTTAATATTTTACTGTACTATAAATACTAGACATTTCATTGCAATGTTGACCCAGTGCTAACTTTCATATGACAAATAAAACTGAAACTGAAACTTGCCTCAAATGTCAGTGTGATGGGGAAACAGCGCCCCCCGGTCTTGGTTTGGCCAGTTTGGTGATCCTGGCCGCAGTAATCGCTTCCAGTCGCTGCTGAAGATACGCAGGTGAGTTATATTGTTCACACACAATGTGTATAAAACCTGTTTTATCACCTGACGAGTGCTTAGTGGGCACGTGGCTGACACCAGTTTGATTTAAAACTGTCTGGTAAAGCGGAATAGTAACAAGATGCCCTGCTGTAGTGTGCTGTGTGGAGAGCCATCTGTTATGTTATGTTCCCATTCAGGAAATAAACTGATCAACCAGAGCAGTGGCGGGTTTTGATATGGGCGACATGTGCCGTTGCCCAGGGCGGCATCGTTGGCAGATCATTCATGGGATTGCATGGGCACCGATCGGTTTTCCATCGCCCATTTGGGTGGAGTAAGGGCGTCCTTCTTTTGCGAGATGTGGCTGCTGCTTACCGCATAGGGAGGAGAGGGGCGGGGTGGCGGGGGATTCTCTGGCTAGAGCAGCATCTAATAACTAGCTCGCAAAATACAACAAAATAAAAACAAACAAACACAAAAGCACCAGACATCATGATATACACAGCGGTTGAAAAATTTAGGTGCGCCTAAATTTTTTTCTTTGGCGCACACACACAAAAGTTAGGCGCACCAGTGCAACCGTGGCAAAAAGTCTACAGCCCTGACAGTACTGTATCTCTCTCTCTATATATGTGTTTCTCTGGTTAAATTCAGTATGGTTATGACAACAGTGTTTACAATAAAATATGTTAATGTATGATCCTTAATATGTTATATGTGTCTGTATGTGTGTTGGGGGGGGGGCAGGGGGGTTGGACCGCCCCTGGGTACTCGTGTTCTCGCTAGTCTTTCCTTCTTCCCGAGAATGCAGCTCGTTCCTTCTACAATTGGAATGGGGGTGTACTTGATGACATCTCCGCTCCAGAGTTTTTTATTAGTAAAAATACAACACAAGGCAAAGTCGAGGAGTTTATTTGGGCCGGCCTGTTACAGCAGAGTGAAGCAGAAACCTGTTGCACTAACATACATGATGCAGATCTTTTTGCCAGCTGTTCAAAGTTTGTACAGATAATACTCACTGGTGTTTCAGCCACAAGTGTTTTGTGCTTGGTTCCATCAGGTTTGTCACAGCTGTTTCTTCCCTTTGACTACAGTTTATTTAAACATAGTAATATAACAAATCCAGCACAAATATAAAGCTAGTGCTCTGAAACAGAAATATAAAAAACTCAAACAATTACAAAAGCATGAGCTAAAGTTAGATATTATACTTAAAAGCAAAAATTAAAGCAGCAAACTTCCATCAGCTGCTGCAGATCTCCATTTAGCAATCACAGGTAGCAGAGTGTGTCAGACACACTGTGGCTGTGCTGAGTGTGGACGAGTGTGTTCATCTGAAAGAGGTGTGTGTGTGTGTTTGGGAAGTGCTAGATGTTAAGTCGCTGTTGCGGTTAAGCCACAGCGATGCAGACGGCGCTCTCTGACGCCCTTGCAGTTTTATATGGCGATAAGATAAGGAAAGGCTGCACTTCATAAAGGACTCTTTTATGAAGAGTCTCTTTCTCTCTTTTTCTTTTAGCAGACTTTGTTTTTTCTCTAATATCTTTAGCTATAATTTCATATCAAAATAACAACAATGTTGATCTGCTCACTATTTTAACACCTCCTGTTGCACACAGGCAGGTCCTTTGGCCAAGAGAAGAGAGTGGGTTGATCTTTCTATAGCAGCTCCATCATACAGAAAGTCAGCTACAGATGGAGAGATTCGATGTAATCCATGTAATTTTCCTGATAAACATCTATGTCTGCCTTCCTTTGACCATGGCAGTGAGCTGTTGGGTGTGTTTTGTGGTACGTAAATGAAGACTTTTAATACTTTCTATGTCTCATTCCTGCTGAACTAATTTACTTTTACAAACAGTCTAGTTTTATAAGATCTTTTCACTTTGGTCACTTTAAAAGTTCATTTTATGAGTTAATAGTTCATTAAGTTTAGTTCTGAATTCGTCCGTCCATTTTTTTCTGCTTCTGAAGTGGAAGCTTATCCCAGCTGTCACAGTGTGAGAGGTGGAGTGAAACCTGCACTGGTCACCAATCTCTCATTCTTTTTAATTCCGTCAGACCATTTTGCAGTTTTTACACATATTTCAGTTTTTCACAGGATACACCACAGACAGGATAAATAAACTCATTTGCTGTAACAATTCAAAAAGGCATGTTTATTACTGCATCAATGTGACTTGCTGCATTCATATTTTCTGCAGGTACGAAAGGAGCAGGCCCCCATCACCTACTACACAAACCTGTTATTCTCCAATCTCGTCCAGTGCAGCATGATGATCCCTTTCATTGTCCAAGGAAACAGTGAACTACATGGCGTTTTTCAGTATTCTCCTCTAATTTTTTGCTGTGCTGTGATTGCTAGTGTTAACTTCAAGATGTGCATTGCTACTGAAAGGTACCTGTCTGTTTTTCTCTGTGTGTATTGCATTAAATCAAATTCTCAAGCGTCCCTCTAAAGATAAATGTCCTCCTGTAATGATCAGAATGTCTGTTTGTGTTGCAGGTGTTTGGTCATCACCCGTCCACAGTGGAACTGCATCAGACAAACTAAAGGTTCTGTGGTGCTCTCTGTTCTGGTCTGGACCCTGTCTGTTATCACTGTACCTCTTGCTATGATTATACCCCCTGTGCTTATTTTTTTTGCCCTCTTTCCTTCTTTCCTGTTCATCCTCACTTTGGTTTGGACCCTCAAAGCTCTGCCTGCTGCCACCTCAGTGCCCACTGAAGAAAAACGAAGAATTGTTGGAACCTTAGTTCTCTTGTTAATTAATTATCATCTGACGTTCTTTCCCCTGATCTTTATTACTTTCGATTTGGTTTTACCAGGAACGACAGGTTTTGGTTTCCAAGATATTATTGTTGATATTGTCCTATATTTATTTCTGCTCAGTCCCTCGATGGATTTGATTTTGTTTTTTCTCATGCTGAAAGGCCCCATCAACAACCTGCTTGTATCTCTGTGCTGTTGCTGTATGGACAACACTGTAGGAGAGGTAGCTGCAGATACAACGCTGGAGCTACAAAACTGCAGCTACAGCACCGCAGCAGACGTAGCTGCACGGGGTGGCTGTAGCTCAGGTCAGCCACTAACCAGAACGTTGGTGGTTTGATCCCAGTCTGCTCCAGGCTGCATGCCAAACGTGTGTGCCTTACGTTGAGTTTTATTTTGTTAATGCTGCATAGTTTTCACAGTGGCTTTGGAGAGAAGTCTTCAAATAAACCAGGCACAGAAAACCACTTGCGTCTGCCTCTGCTTCGAGGGAATTATAGTTACTATATAATCCCAAAAGTATTTGTAGCCCAGCTAGAACAAAAGAGCAGTGGAAAGTAATTTTTCGGCGTATGATGTAAACAATTTAGCTCTTTCTTTCTTTTTTTGTTTAAAGGAAGATGTAGACAAATAAGATTATCTGTTGTCGTATTACTTTGCCAATCAGCAATGAGCACCCAGCTACCCTTGATGCTGACCTTGATCACATGACTTTCTGTAGTTGCCATTTCGTTCCTGTTCATACAAAGCGATGTGCCCAAGAAACTAATGTTACCAAAGTCGAATTGCTAAGAGTTGCAAGCGATTCCACTGCAGTTTTTTCTTTTTGGGTCATTCAGAATTTCATCATGTCATCGGTGAGTAAGAAAAGTGGGGAAAACCTAATTTGATAAGGAGAAAAGGGCAGGGATGGAAAGTCTGCTCGCAGCTAAGCTAACAGCTAAGCTAACAGCTAGACCTCAGCTTGCAGAATTTAATGTGTTTGTGTGTGTTAATCATTTATGGTTGTGGTGTGATCTGCTCCTCGTTCCTTGCTTCCCTGTGGGTTGTTGTGTCAGTTTTGTTGCCCCACCAGGTCTGGAGAGTCCCTGCCTTGGAACCAGCCACACCTGTGATAATCACTCACCTGTTGCTGATCTGCCTAATCAAGGGGCTCTACTTAAGAGCGCAGTGGAGCAGCAGTCGGCGTGGGATCGTTAAACTAGAAATACAGGTGATTATGGAGACGTGTGGAGGGAGCAGTACACAGTTGAACACAGGCACCGAGGAGGACGAAGCACAACCACGCATCACGGAGAGGAATCACGGCACGGGGAATTGGGAAAGCACACACTGTGGACTGTTGGCACTGTTTTTTTGTGTAAATAAACACACTTTCTCCATTCTAAAAGTCCAGCATTTGGGTTCTCCTTCAGCCAACCTTGACATGTTTATACCTTGGGCTCCTGCCGATCCTAGATTTTCGGATACTGGCTAGTGGGAATTTGGTCATTCTTGATAATAAATCGTAAGTTACATATTCGTCTGTCTTTACACACATATTGCATAACTCACTGTTACGTTGCACTTTTCTATTGCACTGTTGTGTCTGGTGTTGCACTGTCTTTGTTTTGTTTTTTTGCAATTTTTGCAACTTTATGTAGTCGTGGGTTGCTTGTCTGTTATGTCATATGTAGCACCATGGTCTTGGAGGAACGTTGTCTCATTTCACTGTGTACTGTGTGAGTACAAGAAAATAATTATTATAATATGATGTGTTAAATTTGTTTAGATCAGATGAATAGGAAAGGATTTGTCTGTGTGTTTCAGTTTGGTTTAGCTGTAGGCCTGAGAGTGCGTGTAATTGTTTAGAGAGAAAGGAATTTATGGTCTGGTGTCATAAAAGGAGACAGGAAGCTACAGTTGGGGGGTTGCTGATGTTGATGCTTGTACCTTTAATAAAAACTCATAATTGCCATAACTTGGAAGTAGGTTTGCAGGAGACTCTCCACATGCTGATCTGTAAATATAAAACAACAAGAGGCCAACGACCCAGTGGATGCAGAGTGGGGGTCTCAATATTTGTAGTTTGTTAACTCTGTTTTATATGTGGTCTAAAGGAATTTGGTTTAGCTTGGGTGAGGAGATTACTTTTATGACCGGCAGGAAGTCACGTACACAGACACACACACAGTGCTTTAACTGTTACGCACCCACACCCACATGCACACTCACTCACGTGCACACACATACACACAGGTACGCGCATACAGTCACTCACGTGCACTCACATAGACACGTGGGTACGCGCACACACAGGCGCTCACGTGCTCGTGCATACACACACAGACACAGAGTTTGCAGCACACCATGGGGGTTTTATGATGGGGTCACTTCTACGAAATTGCGTTTCACAGACAAAGGACAAAGATGAATAAAGATGAATAAAGGTTTTGTGAAATAACTACTGAGTTCCGGTGCCGTCTCTGGATGCCTTGAGGAATAAAAGAACCGGGGTGAAACTGATTTCGCAACAACTGTACCACTACACATGGTTGAAATGTCAATAAAGCCACTCGACTTGAAATGATTGACATCCCATTCTTAATTCACACTGTCTGACCCCCTTTGCTGGTATAAGAGCTTCAACTATTCTGAGAAGGCTTTCCACAAGGTTTAGGAGTGCAGGCTAGTCAAGATCTTCCACATCAATCTTGCTTATCCATGTCTTTATGGACCTGGCTTTGTACACTGTTGCGCAGTCATGTTGGAACAGGAAGGGGTCATCCCCAAACTGTTCCAAACTGTTCCTAGCTCCAGGATGCTAGGGGGCAGTGTTGAGCTTTTGTTACCTAGTGGCTACACAAACCAGGAAGTACCAACGACCGGATTTGGTGTGTGGTAGTAACAGGTAAATGAAATTTTTTTAAATTATTTGAATATATATGAATGCTTGTGTATAAATACACAAACAATACACATATGCTTTCAATTGTGTAATTTAAGTGATCTAGGTAGCTCTGTTTTGGAAGTTCAGTTAACGCTCGAAATGTGTTTTGGAGTTTGTGCGTGCTTTGTCTCAAGGGGCCACCGTATATATTTATATGTAAACATATAAATAAATCCACGTTTTTTTTTACATTAGTAATTTCTTTTGTGCATAATTTTATGTTGTTGGTGATAATAAATTAATTAAAGCAACAAAACAACCTGAAGAGCCGAGCCGAAAGAGCCAGTTCTCCAAAAAGAGCTGGAAATCCCATCACTAGTGCTAACTCATATAGTTTAATTGTTGGGGGTCTCCTTTCTGATAATGGAATAGCTAATTATAGAATAACCCTTCTATTCTATTCTATTTAAACTGTTTGAAAACAATATACTCTACCAGTGAAAAGTTTGGACACAAGTTTGGATACCAAAACAGCCAATCAGAATTTTTGTATCCAAGTCTGTGATTGGTTGGTTTTGTGGCACAAATATAATGCTGTACAGAAAGAGTTGAATGCGCAGGGGCAGAGATGTTGAGAGCGTGAGCAATACATTGCGAGCAGGTCCGCAGAGACCTGAGCAAGAGCAAATGCAAAAACGAGCGAGAGGGGCTGTTAGGCTACATTCACACTGCAGGTCTTAATGCTCAATTCCGATTTTTTGATCAAATCCGATTTTTTTGTCTGCTTGTTCACACTACAAATAAAATGTGACAGCAAACACGCTCTAGTGTGAACCCTCAAAGCGGCCCGCATGCACAAAAGAAGATGTCACACACAACGGGCTCTGTTTAGACCCAGACCAAACAGTATTGTTTGACTGATGGCCCTTAATATAAAGACTTCGGACTTCACGTTTCCCAATTTTTTGCTTTACGTTATTTTGTTATTTATATAATAACGTAAATAACCTAATAATTATCCTTATTGCTGTTTTTAGAGAGGAGCGGTGCTTCAAAGGATAGCTGCAGATTTCTGTCAGAATCTGCAGATTATACAGTACAAATAAAATGTTCACGTTTCTCCAACGTTGTCTTCCCAACAGTTTCACTGGATGGCCAGGAAGCGTTCGCGATGTCTTCTCGAGCGCTTCTCCGGCGCTGATAATTGGCGTCTGTCTTGTGTCAGTGACGTAAAAGACGGATTTAATGCGACATGACCGTTCACACAGCAGTCGCTTTCTAAAACATTGGATATGTATCGGATTCAGTACCACATACGAAAGTGACCCAGATCGGATTTGAAAATATCGGATTTGCGCCGTTCACACTGTCATACCATGATCGGATATGGGTCGCATAGGGTCAAAAAAATCGGATTTGATGCGCTTTCGCCTGCAGTGTGAACGTAGCCATATTGTGTGTGTATGTGGATAAGCGCAAACACTGAAATACATTTTTTGCACGCAGCAATGAATTTTATTCGCTTAAATTTAGCTTTTCTTTGCTCAAAATAAATTTCTCCTCAAAATGCTACACTTGTACTTGCATTTTTTTTAACGTGCGCTCAAAATGTTTTTACGTGCGCTTAGAATAGTTGCACAAAAATAACGCCATAGTTCTTCAGTAAACTGGACTACCTGACAGAAGGACCCGAGGCTCCGCTGCACTTTTTCGGTAAGCTAAACGTGTTCGTAAGCTAATCCGTAACTACCATCCTTAGCTAGCTAGGTCCTGTGACCTAGCTAGCTAAGATGAGCACTCGACTGTGCTCAATCCGTGCAGGTGAATGGATTTACCCTGACTAAAGAAATCAAAAGAAACGCCCCGGGCTGCTCAGTCACTAATTACCATTACTGTACTTTAATTATGAGTATTATACTGCAAAAGCAACAGGCTTCAGCTCCTGTTCAGAGCTGATTATTAAGTATGGACAAACAGGAGCAGGTTTTAAGTCTCTTGCCACATCTGTAAAGACAGCAACACCAAATTAAAAAAAAAAACCCCAACAACTTGTACTTCAGTAACTCCTCATTAATCAGTAACTATGGATTAAACTGTAGAAATGAAAAAATGTAAGAGAAGAACTTCAGATCCTGGGTGTGTGAGGACAGAAGGATCAGCTTTATTTCAGATTTGAGAAATTAACTTTATATTAGAGTTTGTGATGATTTTGTTCTCTTTGTGATTACAGACCTCAGCACCACCCAGTGACAGCAGACAGATCATCCAATATGCTGCAAAATTAACTGATGAAAACTGTACAAAGGTTAAAGTACTACATGTGCTGTCAGTGAAAGCTGCAGCTGTTTTATTGATAAAGTTAAAGACAAAAAAACAAAAGGATTAATCACTCCTGTAACTGTGTCACTAGATATCAGCATTAACAGGACCTCAGTTTGGTGTTTCACAGAGCTGCTGATCTCAGACCTGCACAGCTTCTGTTTTAAACACTTGATGTACTCAGCTGCATGAAGAGCACGTTTGATTTTGTCTGACACAATTAAATAAAACCCGATGGAGGTCAAAGGTCGTCACTTGTATGTTGAACTTCAAACTTGTGATCTGGAATTCTTTCAGGTTTTTGCAGATAGTGTTATTTACCATAAAGTAATTCAGAGTTATTCATACCAGAGTAACCAGAGAGGATCATATATTTTTAAATATATAGCTTTCTACAGGACCTGAATATAATATATATATTCAGTCCTGTAGATATAATATAATGGACTCTATTATTAAATGAAAAGAAAAAAATTACACTAAACCACTGAAACCTTCTGCTGCTGTTTTTAAAGTTTCCATGATACCAGGCTATAGACTGCTCTGAAGATTTAAACAGTTTTAGATCCATTACACTCAGTCTTATGTTAGAATCTCAAAGAACAGCATTACATTTTTGATATTAACCATGCATGTAGAGACCATCCCTTCAGCTTTTCTGTGTTGCACAGTGGGTGGAACTAAAGATATCAAATTTGGACTCATCAGACGAACGCACAGATTTCCACTGGTCTAATGTCAATTCCTTGTGTTTCTTGTCCCAAACAATCCCTTCTGGTTTCTCAGCAGCTATTTGACCATAAAGGTCTGATTCGCACAGTCTCCTCTGGACTGGAGCCAGAATTGAAAACTTGGAGGGGAAAGGGAATCAGAGGGCACGGGAATTTTGGAAAACATGACAAGGGACTGAGGAAAAATGATGTGTCATATGTAACAAGAAATGGAGCCAAGAAGCAGACCACCCAGACACACATCAGTCACAGTGAAAAGGTTTATTTAAAGTAAGAAAACAACACACAATTTTAAGCATGGGAACGAGCAGACAGAAATTCTCAGGCAATCTAGGGAGAGACGACAGTGAGAGCATGCTGCTTATAAACTGAAACCCCACCCTCCCATCTGCCAGAGTTAAAGGGAGAAAAGAGGGGGGTCAAATTAGGCAGGGTGACAAAAAATTAGACATTTATAGACGTATACATGCACACAATTGTACAGGCAGCTATTGTCCATCTTTCCATTTGTCAATAAAAGTCAGAAATGGTTGCCAGGTAGTGTAGAAGCTGGACATAGATCCTTTGAGGGAGCAGCTCACCTTTTCCACTTTAAGATACTGCATAACTTCTGTGATTCATTGTGACCATGAAGGAGGCGAGGAGCCTCCAATGTAACAGCACAAGGCCATGTCCACTTATTAGTGGCCGTTTTGGCCTTCCGTCAACACTGAGATGGCGTTATCAGTCAAGGAAAACAGAGCGTTTTGAAAACGCTCTCCAAAGCAGATACATCTGAAACGCCGTTTTTGCATTGCCCGAGCCTTTTCGAAAACGATGACGCATGTTGGTCATGTGATGCACTCATGTGACCAATTAAACTAAGATAGCGGATGGCAGTTTTGTTTGCTCTCGATTTTGACAGCCCTATTAAAGATTAATATCAATCTGTACATGCTTCAGATAGCTTTACTTCAAATTCTTTAATTCTCACTCGCTTTTGCAACTTTGTACTTTTGTGTTAATCGCAGCAACAACGCCACCTCATTGTCAGTCCATTTAAAAAAGCTTTTCCTCAACATTTGGCCGCAATGTTCCTAAGAGCCGGAAAGTAAATACGCAGCACACAGAAATGAGGCAGGTTGAATCGTCTTGCATTTCACGCATGCGCAGTACTGGAACGTAAGCGTTTTCGGCCAATTCAATGTAGACGCACAACTCTTTGAAAACGACTGAAAACGATAGTGTGGACACAGAGCGTCTTCAGACGTGTACGCCATTTTCAGATTTATCCGGGCTAGTGTGGACGTAGCCCAAGTCTACTAGCTAACAGAGTACAAAAGGCCAAAAAGGTTTGTTCAGATGCCTCCCCTGTGGGACAGCACAGTCTTAGAAGGGATGTGTTAAAATTGAAAAACATTTACATTTTGGCAAAATTTAGCATCAAAGTTATACAAATTTGTACCTTGGGTTTAAATAAAGGTTATTAGTATCAAAGCTTGTCATTATATGTAAAGGCTGAAAATCTGAAATTTCAGCCAATGTAATCAGTTCATATTTGTTTGAGCTTTCCACTGCTAGTCAGTGTTGACTCTCAGAATCCTCACAAACATGAAGACACACTCATTAAGTGACTGTGGCAAGATATGAATGACTTCACCAAAAAAGGCTCTTCTCTAAAGTCTCTTCTTAGTGCCAAAACAGAACCAGTTCTATAAGTCTGGCCGTACACATCAATACTGTTGGACACAAAAATAGTACTAGTCAGATAAAGTTCTTGTTTAAGGGTTAACCTCAAGTTGTCCAACAAGACATCTGCTTTTTCAATGATCCACACTAACTAGATAGGCATTGAACACATCCATTTTCTTAGCTAGATTATCACTGTGCTTATAGTGATACATGTGTTGAACCTGATGTTTAAAAGCCAATGTTTTTGACACATTTTTGAAGTTACAAGCTGAAGGTGCTAGTCTTTTAAATGGATTGTGCTTGGCTTCAAATTGCATGCACCAAAGAGGTGCATGACACCTCTTTTAGTCAGAGGTCCAAACAAAACCATCATCCTTGGATAATGTATCATAAAATGATGTTTCGGAATAAGATTTGTGGCATACAGCTGTTTCAAAAGAGTATCGTGCTCTATTATCAGTTCTTATAACAACTGGTGCAAAGATGATACTGCATATCTGCCTCTGCAAAATCAATAAATGTCAATGTTGACTTTTTCAGTCTACACAATCTCACAACAAAAAAGGCAAGGCCAGTAAAAGGCACCACATTTGAGATGCTGTCTGTTTTAACGCACTCTCGCTGGTTCTCAAGTTCATTATAACACTTGCCATGTTTTAATGTCTCCATATCCATATTGAAAACTGGAAATTCTCTCATTTAGCTGTTCCAAAGTCATCAGCTTCTCCTCATAAATGAAATGACGATGCATTAATTTAACCTGTAAAGGGGCTACACCATCAAGTATATCATGCATGATATCAGCACTTAGGTTTTCTGTTACATGAAAATATTGAAGGTTATTCAGACAGGAGTCCTCCTTTACGCCAGTTTTGCTGGGTTTGTTTAGGCTAACAAATGACCCTGGGAAGCAATCCGTATGTGAGGATATAACATTTTCTAGTTGTAAATATAAAAAAAAAATGATTTGGGTGTGGAAAACCTGTTTACCAGCTGCTTGAAAGAGGCAAATTTGTTGCTTATATAAACTTGTCTAAAGAGCTGAAGAAATGTTTGGTCAGAAATATAGGGAGGTTTTGGAATAGGTAAAGGAGCCTTGGCAACAGGTTCATTTGAATTATGCTAATTCTCCCACAGAGGGAAAGAGATAATAGGTTTCAGCAATGGATGTCCTTTTTCAGACTCTCCAACATTGGCAGGTAGTTTGCTTTATAAAGATCTTTGTAACAGCTGAAGATGGCCTGGCCTGTATTTGTACAGCGCTTTTCTAGTCCCTAAGGACCCCAAAGCGCTTTACACAACCAGTCATCCACCCATTCACACACACATTCACTCACTGGTGAAGGCAAGCTACATTGTAGCCACAGCCACCAGATTTCGAGGTATTTAAACTTATTCTTTATTTGGAATGGTATTAGATTAGATGGGATATTTTTGAAGTTGCATTGATTGGGATGAATTCATTTTTCTGAGGATTTATTTTGCAGCCAGACCTTTGCAGAGTGCTTAGGTCTTTATGACTGACTTCAAGGGTGAAGTCAGTCATAAAAAGCAATAGATCGTGATACTGGTCTCTTGCTGTATGGCTGATGCTAAGGGCTCTATAGCGATGACAAACAAAAGTGGAGATGGGGGAAACCTTGTATAGTGCCCCTACGGAGTTTAAAATAAGAAGAAATTATATTATTAGTACATATAGCTGCCATTGGTTCGTTAGTAACTCAGTTACTAACTCAGTTACTTTTTTGAAGAAGTAACTATTAACTATAATTAATTACTTTTTCAAAGTAACCTGCCCAACATTGACTTGTCTCTCTCATTATTGCTCTTGGGGACTTTAACAAAGCCAATCTGAGCCAGGAACTTCCCAAATATAGAGGAGGACATTGGACCACTTTTACAGCACAATTAGTGGCGCCTATCGCGCAGTTCCCTGCGCTGCACTTGAACTTTCTGACCACGTCATGATCAGTGTTGGGCAAGTTACTTTGATAAAGTAATTAATTATAGTTACTAGTTAGTTCTTCAAAAAAGTAACTGAGTTAGTAACTGAGTTACAAGATTGTAAAAGTAATTAATTACTTGAAAAGTAACTATTGCGTTACTTTAAAAAAGAAATGTTATCCATGGGGTCCAGGGTATAACTAGCCATTTTTAACTACTTTTGATTTAAGCTCTACATTTCACCTTTAAAAACTATTTACTTGTTTGGTATCATTCTTTTCAGCACAAGCTTGCGTGTCTGAATTTACAGGACCATACGAACCAGAACCTCTCGCCATAAGAACAGTTTCTTCCCCTTTGCTGTTGGACTCATGAAAAATAACCATAAGACTGTTTCCACCACAAACACATCACCCTATACTGTGTTCTCTGCATCTGTTCCATTTTTGCACTGATCATCACCTGCATACATGTATATATATATATCTGCTTGGCACTTTTAATATTTATTTTTATGTTTATTTAATAGTTTTTCCTACAGTATGTTTTGCAATAAGTACCACAGCAATTTCCTAATGTTGTAAACCTGCATTTGGCAATAAGAGCCCTTCTGAGCCCTTCTTTTTAAGATCCTTTTGCACTTTCTTCAGTTCATCCTTGTCTCTAGACCTGAAAGCCCTCTTTTTCTCATTTAGTACAGCCTTCACTTCTGGGGTCACCCACAGTTTATTGTTTGAGAAACACTGTACCTTCTTGGTAGGCACAGTGTTCTCAACACACAAGTTGATGCAGTCCGTGATGCAGTGGGTGAGGGCATTAATGTCCTCAAAGAGCAAAAACAGAACAAAAACACAAAACATTGGGTCACTGACCTGGGACCGTTACAAAACCAACTTCCTGTCTGTCATTTACCACCTCACACTGAAACACCTGCACTACATGGATAATTCAAAGAGCAAAAGAAATGAATCTAGGTCTGTGTATATTCATGAATTCATGCTGAAGTTGAATGAACTGTGTTTAAATGTATACATTCATGCCCACCTGTTGGCAGCTATGCAGGGTATTTTAATTATTTTTTAAAAAAAACTTAATGGTAAGTTAGTTGTTTGAGTAAGTCCTCATATTCATGTCTCGTTTCCCATTTTGTTGGGAGAAAGGGAGCCTGCTCAGCGGTGTTGTTTATTTGACACATTAAGTGGAATTATTATATTTAAAATTAGAATTCAGTAGAACTTCAAACTAGGCACTGCGTAACAGATTAACTGAGTGTACTCTCCAAAGTGTGTGTGTGTGTGTTGGGGGGGCAATGGGGTGGAGCATATAATACACCCCAGGCAATTTCCTTGTTTTGATTCACTCTAAAAATTAAGGCAGTGAATTGAATCTTTATAGTCTCATTTTACCAACTAGCTGAGCTGAAGGTGGCCCTGAAGCAAGTAAGTAGATGCAAACCTTATATTCTGTTTTTATAATGTTACCACAAAGAGGTTTTTTATATAGTGGTAACTCCAATATATAATTGTCTATATTCAATTACCAGTGGAATAGGTTTACCTAGCCTAGCTAGTAGATTCAGTCCTGCCTCCAAGAACATTAGAACATAACTGAGACACAAAAGTTTATACTTTTTAGCACCTAATGGATAAAATGTTCATGTTACATTGTTAAGTATTAAAGTCACATTACAGAAAAAAATTACTTGGATAATATATGATATTTTTGTGAAAGTACTACTGAAGTATATTTGGACAGTGAATTTAAATAGGTGTAAAATTGAGGTCTGACGTCGCATGAGCCAGTATATTTTAATTTGAGTAAACAAGTTTTGAAGGACCATTATATTTTTGTCACTTATTTTTGTTTTTATCAGTTAAGCATATCGACTTTGCATCTTTTCCAATGTTTCTGTCCAGAATTTAATGGCTACAAAAGAACAATTTTAACCTTCCAACTTTTCACAGCATGCTATTCCATTCAACAGGTTATTTTCTGAAGAAAAGAACAGATATTTCTTTTACAGCAACTCCACCACACACAAAGTTAGATAAAGATGGAGAGCTCCTATGTGGTGAAGGGGATGGACATTACTGTCTGCCCTCTTCTGACTATATTGCTCATCCTTTGGCTTTGTTTTGTGGTATGTAAGAAATTATTGGGATTGCTTTCTTTCTGTGCCTCACTCTATGTTTCATTGCGTTAATGTGACTATAATTAATTTTTCCTACAGGTACAAAGGGAGCAGGTTCTGGTCACCTACTACACAAATCTCTTACTCTCCAATCTAATCCAGTTCGGTGTAATGATCTTTTGGAAGTCAATAATGTTCCATGAATATTACACTACTGGTATTATTTTTGATAGTATTTACCTCTTTGGTGTGATGGCTAATCTTGAGTTCAAGATGTGCATTGCTGCTGAAAGGTATCTGTCTGTGTCTTTGTGTATTTACATGTCTCTGAACATTATTTTATACTCTAAAGAGTCCTTAAACAGAGAAATGTTCCCTGTGATATGAATGCATGTCTGTCTGTTTTGTGTTTCAGGTGTTTCCTCATCACCTGCCCACAGCTGAACTGCATCAGACAAACTAAAGGTTCTTTGCTGGTCTCTGTTCTGGTCTGGATCCTTTGTGTTATCACTGCATCTCTTTGCATAGTTTTGAACCAGCATTTTCTCATCACTATTTTGGTCTTCAACCTCTCACCTTTGTTCATCCTCAGTTTTGCTTGGACCCTCAGAGCTCTTCCTTCTGCCACCTCAGTGCCCACAGACGAAAAACGAAGAGTTTTAGGAACTTTAGTTGTGTTGCTGCTTAACCACTTTCTCATGATCTTTCCCATGGCTGTTTGTTATACTTTAATATTTAAATATTGCATTGACTTTCCGTATAGTGTTATCAGCTTATTTCTGCTCAGTCCTTTTATGGACTTGGTTCTGTTTGTTTTCATTCGTAAAGGGCCCATTGATAGATTGCTGGCATGTCTGTGTTGCTGCGGTATGGACAACACTGTAGGAGATCTCAGTGTGACACCAACAGTGACAACGCCAGTGTGATAATCTGACAGAGAGAAAGGAGAGAAAGGAGAGAGAAACGTGCAGGAAACATTGGGAGAGATTAGAAATGATGAAGAAACAAACAAAAACACTCCTTTAATAATCCATGAAATGAAATTCAGGTCTAGGTTTTCAGTGGTTGTTCTCTCAGTGGAAGCTCTGCTTTTGTTAATAGTGTTTCATACTACGTATCCACATTGTTTTTATCTGCAATACTCTATTTTTTATATACAATATGCATTATGTTATGTTTCTTTTTAAATTTGGCTCTTTTTTCTATTAAACAATTTCTCTCCTCAAAGGTCACATATTTATTTTCTTGACAGCTTTCGTTTACCTTCATGATATTTGCAGGATTTGATTGTGGATGCAAATATGATTATATCACAAAAACTTTGTAATTTTATATTTTATATCCATTATTAACTTCACATGGAGGGTAAGAAAAGTCAGTTTTTCATTTAGCCTTTTGTTTGCTGGGTTCTTTTTAAATCATTTCCAGTCCTGTCCTCTTGACCTTAGAGGCCAGTGTTGTATCAAGCTCTGTTTTAGCCTTGCAGCTATACAAACAAAGTGTATTAGGCCAGTGTTAAGCTGATGGGTATTTAACTTATCAGTTGTTAGGGCTGAGTTTTCTGATGGCTGGGATGATTTCTCTGGAAAAGTGAGACAAAGCTGAGCAGCAGAAGAAACCACATGGTGCCTTTCAGAAAACACGACATTAGAAGACTACCAACAAAAAGGAGTCTTTACTACTATGTGCATTTTAAAAATTTAAGGTTTTCCTACTTAATATTCAGTTTTTGTTGTTTCTGTTGAAAGCTTCAGTCTGTTTCAAAGAGAGTATGTGCTCTCACAGTTTGCTCAGGCATATGGGGGTTATATGATTGTTGTTGTTTTCTCTGTTTTCTTTGCATTGTTGTAGGGTCTTTACCTTAATCAGAAAAGCTGCCTTGAGCCAACTGCTCTGATTTGGTGCTATATAAATTAAATAAAATTTGCAAGCAGGATAAACCTACCCAATAGTATGAATTTTGATTTTATAATTAATACTCATGTGTAGTGCTGGGCGATATGACGATATATCGTGTGGACGATAGAAAAGTGTCTATCGTGCCATTTGTCCTCTATCGTTTCTATCGTTTCTAACCCTAATTTTATAAATTATTACATAAAATATATCATTAACCCTTTACAACCAGTCGGAGCAGGCACGCTCCGTTTTGCCTAACTATTTTTAAATTCCTGTAGAACTGGAACCACGTAAGGTAGCGCAATAATTTCTTTTGCATATGAAACCATAGGAGTTGCACTTACATCTTATGCCATCAGCTTGCCCTAGGTCACGGTTTCCTTCCACATATAGCTTTGCAAAAATTGCATAAAAAGCACTTCCAGCAACAAAAACATAATATTCCAGAAACACGCTTTGCCGATCCGATCAGCTGTTCATAACACTTCCTACGTTGGAATATAAGTCAGCGCGAACTATCGCATGTCCGCCATTACCTGTCCGAAACCGGAAGTGACGTCATTTCACGGAAAATATAGTTTGTTTAGCTTCAAAGCCTATGTTGGTGTTTTTAAAAGTCATGTTTGACTTTATGCTTTTCTGTATCGTTTCTGGGATGCTTAGAAGTCAAATTACACTGTTGGAAATAGTTTATTTTGATGCACATGCTGTGTTTTTGCAAATTTGCATTATAATATTTATTTTTATTTTTCCTGTAGTATATAAAAATTTGTGTATCTCAAAAATAAAACTATGAAGATACTCAAAATAAATTTCTCGTGGTTGGAAACTATTTTGTGCAACTTTTTTGTATTTACAGTTTTGAGGGATAAGCCTCTTAAATTTCTCTAACTAGAAATATATGTAAAAAAAAAGAAAAAAAAGAAAAGATTTTCAATTTTTTTGTAGTTTATTGCACTTATTTTTTGCAATTTATGTAGTTACTATGGACTTAATGCATACATATTATTAAACTTTGGGCTATAACGGTCGTATTGATGTATAGCAACTTGAAATGCTCCCACAAATGGCACTACAGCATGTAAAATATAAAGATAAGCTCTGGCGGACTTGGTTCTATGGTAGGTCTTACAGGGTTAAATAGCCTGTGGCAAATATATTAGTGTTGTCTTCTCACTATACATACTCTTAACTTTATGCAAGAGAAAATAAAGTATAAAAAAATGATATTTTTCGCAAAGAAACTCCGTTTTGTGGTTTTGCGACATGGTGCTGCTTTACGTGCACCCGGATTTGCGACATGCTTTACGGTAACTCAAAACAAAGACTGCACCCTCTCCACTCGCTGTTTACAGACTGCATACATTTCCAGATGACCACAGGTCAGGTGGTATATCGTGATATATATCGTTATCGTGATATAAAATAATTCATATCGTGATAAATATTTTTTCCATATCGCCCAGCACTACTTATGTGTTCTCAAAAGGTTTAACACAGTTGGGATTGCAGCTGAAAAGAGCTAAATTTTCTCTTGCACATCATATTTATGTTAAAGTGTACAAAATGTGATAATATGCTAGATCTTCTTTAGAACTATGATACTGATGAGAGTTTACATTTGATGTTATTCACTAATTCAGGCATCAACTGCAGTCAGATACTAGGGAGAGCAATCATGGCTGGTTTTCACATTTGTTGTGGTAAAGCTTACAACTTAACCTAATGATAATACAAAATAATTTTTGATAAGAAGAACAAAATGCAGACAAAGAAGAATTGTTCATCCATTTTTTCTGTGAAATGAGATGAGAAATGAGAAACAGCAACATCACAGGAAAACATTTCTGGCTAAAATATGAGTTACTGTGGTTATTGTAACACCTTTCAGCTTGTGGGTAAAAGCTCACTTTTGTCAAGCACAGACACCTTTAACTGGGAAACTGTCATAGTGTGACGAAGCAGACTGTATGAATTGTGAATAGTAGACCCAAATACAGACACAAAAGAAACTAAACATGAACCTAAACTGGGAGAACTAAAAAAACAACATGAAGAACCCTGACATGAACCTTAACAAACATAAAAACTTTGAAACATGACGAGACAAAACTGATGACAAATGAAAGAAAACACAGACTAAGTACACACATGACCAGTGTTGGGGAGTAATGTAAGACATGTACCGCCGTTAGGTATTTAAAATACAAAATATGAGTAACTGTATTCCGTTACAGTTACCATTTAAAAAGGTGGTGTTCAGAATACAGTTACTTTGTTAAAATAAATGGATTACATGGCGGTCTTTTCTTGTTTAATATGTTAGGCTATGCCCTCTCTATTTTCGGTAATTCCACGCCGGTGGAAACCCAAACAAAACATGCATTAAGAGGCTCTAATGCCTGAGGCTAATTTTTACGGCCCATGTCACCCTACCTGCGGCTCGCATAATGACGTGAAGAAATATTTTTCAAAAGTATTATTTAAAAAATTATTTAATATGAAGGCAATAGGCAGAGTGTTATAGGCAGAGTGTTGCTATTTATGCTAATTTTATTTATTTTAATGTCATTTTAATAATTATTTTTATATATATATTTTATTTATTTTTATATTTTTTAACATGTTCAATGTATCACTTTGGCATGTCAAGTGTACAGCACTTTGTGTTCAGCTGGGGGCTGATCTGAAAGTGCTATATAAATAAATTGCTTGCTTGCTTGCTTGCATAGCATGTATGAAGCATGTAAATATAATAATAACCACTGCAGCCAAAAAGAGTGCCTAACGAGCCCAGTTGTAAGTAAGCTATTAAGACTCAACTGTACACTGTGTTCGTGTTTTCCTCCGAAACGAGAAGTTCCGTTGGAGCAGCCTTTCAATATCAGGCAGTACTAGTGGTTTTAGTTCTTTACACCAACACAAATGTACAAAATTCCTCTTCTGTGTTTTTTCAAAAGTAGCACAGAAAAACAAACAAGTCTCTAAACCAAGAGTTAAATAAAGCCAACAAGTTCAAAACAAATCAAACGCTACCAGGAAAGCTCGCCAGCAACTCTTCTTTCTGAGGAGGCTGACACCTCAAGTACAACACCTGAACACACACACCAAATTCACAGGATGCACACAGAAGCTGTCCTACAGTTTCTCAAGTGGATTCTACACTCTGCACTGTTCACTTCATTTTATGAGTATTTAAATAAAAATAAAAATCCTTACTCCGTGCGATGCTGTAGTAACTGTCACTTTGTTAGTTTGAGGTTTTTTTTAAATGTCTAGTTTCAAAATCTTCTTTCATATCTGGTTTTACTGTGTAGTTTACTTTTAGTTAACTATAATCACCTTGACTTTTGCAACATTTTGTTTTTTACACAAACTAAATAATCAAAATATATGAAATCCTTATTCACACACTGCACCAACTTCCTGCCCCTTGCTTCCCCACACTGAGACAGCATCAGCTGCAGAGATGTTCTGCAAAAAGCAAAGGAAGTGAAAGTAGGTTTATGTACCATCCTTTGAGATCAGTTTCAGTGATTTTACAAATTCAGTAGTCAGGCAGTTCAATCATCACTGTTTGGTTTTGTGCTGGAAGACAGGTCTGTCGGGCTGCAGGGGCACCTGAAGTTAAAGTTTAATCAAATTTTATCAGAGATATTAAGAGGAATTAATAATTAACGCTAAATAATGCTGAAGATGAAAATAGACTGAGTAACAAACATAAGTGACTTTTCTCATCATAGCGTGGGAATGTGCCATCACAAGTGGTGTTGGGTGGAGTTTATAACCCACCACAGTTTCCCTCTTCACATTCACTCTGAAAAAACAAAAAATATCTTAAACGTCAGATCGCTGAATTACCAAAAAGCTGCGTCGCTGAAAGCATGTAAGGCTTTACTTGACAAGTAGACATCTTTATTCTTTTGCACAAGTAGCATGAAAACATCTTAAAACCGGATTGAAACATCTTTATTGATGATGCATTATTTCTGCTTAATTTCATACTCAGGCTAACCGAGACACCAGAGGACAGATCAAACTACAAAGTGCTTCCTTACAGGTTTACACGTATACATATACAGGTATATATCCTCTGTGTTCTGGCACCACTTCATTAGATTTTTCTACCAATGATTTTTTGTCTGTAGAGAGGTGATTTTATTGTTTTTTACTTGCTGATAGAAACTATCAAATAATTGTTTATCAATCAACACAGTAACAGTAAATGCTTTAATCTGATGTGTTTTCTTGTCTAAATACTTATGGATTTCCTCATACAATAAAAATAAATCAATTTGAAATTGATTTATTACTCCAGATGGCTTTGACTCAATATTAGACACATTTTTTAGATATGTAATTTTATGCAAGGGAGTTTTTTCTTCTCACTATTGCCGAAGTGTTTGTGTAGAGCCTTATTAAAAGCACTTTCTCAAAGGGGGTCACATGACTGCAGGGGTTTTCTCTGTTTCTCTCTATTGTCTGTTTCTCTGCTTGCATTATAGTTGCTGTGATTTGGCGCTATACACACACACACACACATATATATATATATATATATATATATATATATATATATATATATATATATATATATATATATATATATATATATATATATATATATATATATATATATATATATATATATATATATATATATATATATATATATATATATATATATAAAATCAACCATTCTTTTATTTCTCCACTTTTTTGTTTTATTTGAGCAGACTATGTTTTTTTCTCTAATATCTTTAGCTATAATTTCATATCAAAATAACACCAATGTTCATCTCACTATTTTAACACCTCCTGTTGCACACAGGCAGGTCCTTTGGCAAAGAGAAGAGAGTGGGTAGAGCTTTTCTAGCGGATCCATCGTAGAGAAAGTCATCTACAGATGGAGAGCTTCCATGTAATGTTCCTGATAAACATCTATGTCTGCCTTCCTTTGACCATGGTAGTCAGCTGTTGGGTGTGTTGTGTGGTACGTAAATGAGAGAATGTTATTACTTTCTATGTCTCATTGCTGCATAACTAATTCAGTTTTGCAAACAGTCTAGTTTTATAAGATCTTTTCTCTTTGGTGACACTTTTTTTCTGTTATTAGTTCGTGAAGTTTAATTCTGATTTCATCCGTCCATTTTTTCTGCTTCTGAAGTTGAAATCTATCCCAGCTGTCACAGTGTGAGAGGTGGAGTGAAACCTGCACTGGTCACAATGTGTCATTCTTTTTATTCCATCAAAACCATCCATCCATTCGCTTCCGCTTATCCTTTCCAGGGTCGTGGGGGGCGCTGGAGCCTATCCCAGCTGTCATAGGGCGAGAGGCGGGGTACACCCTGGACAGGTCGCCAGTCTGTCGCAGGGCCAACACACAGGGACAGACAACCATTCACGCTCACATTCACTCACACCTAGTGACAATTTGGATTATCCAATTAACCTATCCCCTCAAACTGCATGTCTTTGGACGGTGGGAGGAAGCCGGAGTACCGGAGGAACCCACGCAAACACGGGAGAACATGCAAACTCCACACAGAAAGACCCCGGCCTGATGGTGGAATTGAACTCAGGACCTTCTTGCTGTGCGGCAACAGTGCTAACCACCGTGCCACCGTGCTGCCATCAAAACCGTTTCACACATTTTTCAGTTTCTCGTTAGTCTAAATCACACTAAAGATATTTCCTTACACTTAATACAGTTTCAATAAAGGCCGGACCGGATCTCAACATTATTGTCTGTAAACATTTTCGTGTTTAGTTCAGCATGTAAGGTTTATTACTGCATTAATATTTTTCTGAAGGTACAAAGGGAGCAGGTCCCCATCACCTACTACACAAACCTCTTCATCTCCAATCTGATCCAGTTCAGCATGATGATCATCATTCTGATCGTCCAAGAAAACCATGAACTAACCATCTATCATAGCATTTCTCTTGGCATTTTGTGCTGTGCCGTGATTGCTAATCTTGACTTCAAGATGTGCATTGCTACTGAAAGGTACCTGTCTGTCTTTCTCTGTGTGTATTGCATTCAATCATATTCTCAAGCGTCCCTCTAAAGATAAATGTCCTCCTGTAGTGATCAGTATGTCTGTTTGTTTTGTGTTGCAGGTGTTTGGTCATCACCCGTCCACAGTGGAGCGGCATCAGACAAACTAAAGGTTCTGTGCTGCTCTCTGTTCTGGTCTGGACCCTGTCTGTTATCACTGTACCTCTTGCTGTATTCTTCTATGTGATTATACTCCCTGTGCTTATTTTTTTTGCCCTCGTTCCTTCTTTCCTGTTCATCCTCACTTTGGTTTGGACCCTCAAAGCTCTGCCTGCTGCCACCTCAGTGCCCACTGAAGAAAAACGAAGAATTGTTGGAACCTTAGTTCTCTTGTTACTTAATTACTGTGTCATGTTCCTTCCTCTGATCATCTTTCAGATTGTAGCAATTTTAGATTATTATCTCATTTTTAACGATATTCGTACAATCCTCATGAATTTAATTCTGTTCAGTCCTTTCATGAATTTGATTTTGGTTTTTCTGATGTGGAAAGACCCCATCGACAAGCCGCTTGTATCTCTGTGCTGCTGCAGTATGAGCAACACTGTAGGAGAAGTAGCTGCAGATACAACGCTGGAGCTACAATACTGCAGCGAATGTAACTGCAGCTACAGCACAGCAGCAGATGTAGCCGCACATAATAAGAGCAGTGGTCAGATGTAGCATAGACAGAGAGGGGAAATGGGTTCTGTGAAAGAAGAAGAGAAATTCAGCAAACATCGTTCTTTATAAATGTTTTTAAGTGGACATCTGACTGAGATTTGTCTTGAAACAGGAGCACTGTGCATATTAAAAGCTTTCCTGGCTGTTCACCACCTACATTCCAGCTACAAGTTAAACATGGGAAGGAAGAAATCATGTTTTATTTACTGATGGCACGCTATGAATCAAAATCATCTTAAAATCTTAAAAAAAAAACCCAAACAATGAGCCTACTATGCTCCTGACATAATGAGAAAGGGTTCAGTATAATAATATAGTATTATGCATCATTAATAATATGTGTAACCTGTTCAAGTGTTACGCCTGCTGTCGTTGCGTTGTGTTCTGGCGTGAAAGTAAGAGGCAGGAGACAGTACTGGGTCTTTGGCTCTTTACTGTACATCTGCAACACAGAAATATGGATGTGATCTGCGTGCGTGTCATGTGTCTGCCAGTGCACCTCTCCTCCGGCCATGCTGAAAGGACCTGTGACCGGGGCACATATGCACGCGCCTACGTCACTATGCAGCGCACACACACACACGAACGCACACAGACTCAGATCACACAGGAAGGAGAGTGAGATGCAAAACGAAATATTTACATATGTTACATTCACCCCCCCTGAATTTCACCAAAATCACTACACATCTGAATGGTACTGCAATACCAAGAGGCACAACGATGCTGAACTACCATCACCTCCGGACCAGGCAACCCAAGGATCTTATCCCATAGTTCAGTTAAAAAACTATCCGTAAATGGATTAAAAGAAGTTGGATAGGTTGATCAGGCCTCCAACCCTTTCAGAACACAAAGGTGCAGCCTACACCTCATCAAACGTGGTCCCATCAAACACGCACAGTGAGTGCGTCATGATGCCTCAAGGAAATACACATTCATAATACGCAATGGGATGACCAAAAACAGTCTATGTCAGAGGGCGAGCCTCCCGTGGCGGTAGCAGGCCCCATGTAATAGGCTTCTGGATCATGTTTTCTATCAGCCTGTTGACTGACTTTACCACCCGACCTGCTCTGGTAACCACTCTGCCTCGAACATTGGCACGGTCAGGGTCATGTCTTGGCAAGTTGGATGGCTGCCCAGGATACGGCCGACCAGAGGTCTGATTCATGTCTGAGCCAGAAACAGGAACAGTCTGTAGAACAGCAGCGTCCCCATGACAGGCACCTGGAGCAGAAACTGTGCCAGACTGTGTCACATCAGAGGTAGCGGAACAGTCAACCGGAGTAGGAAGAGCAAAGTGCTGGGCCCGACCAGGAGGGCTTGCTGAAGTGTGAGTTGTGCAAGTCTGAGAATCAGGTAAGGCATTGCCCACATCCGCACCATCACATGAAACGTGCTGACGATCCGTGGACTGTGAGGCATGCTCTCCTGCAACAGAATCCACATCCACCCCATGGCTCAAATCCGAAAGGACCCACAAGGAAGTCCTTGCTGCGGTAGACTCTGTCTCTAGACTGCCAGGGTCCTCCAGATCCCCACAAGCACTGAGATCCCCCTCACTGGAGAAAACATCCAGAGACTGACTTCCCAATGAATCCTGAACAGGAAGGAAACTCACGTCCAACAGAAGGTTTCTGTGTACAACCTTACTCTGGCCTGAAGAGTCACTGATTCTGTAAATGTGGGTCCTGGGATGCCTCTCCACAACAGTATAAACCCGAGGTTCCCACTTGTCTGCAAGCTTCTTCTTGCCCCGCTTGCCTTTATTGGCAAGCAGCACGCGATCCCCAACATTCAGAGACACACCCTTGATTTTCTTATTGTATTGACGAGCCTGATGCTCCTGCTCATTGCTGGTGTGCTCCTGGGCGATCTTGGCAGCCTCAGACAAGTATGACAGAAGAAGCTTGGAGTAGCTGTCAAAGTCTACCACAATGGGATCATGCAAAACAGACTTGAACATAACGTCGACCGGTAGTCGTGGGACACGGCCGAACATCAAGTAGAATGGGGCATATCCAGTAGTCTCGTGAACAGTTGCATTATAAGCAAAGGTCAATGTCTGAATCTGTTGCGGCCATTCCTGTTTGGCTCTGAGAGGGAGAGCTCGCAGCATATTGCCAAGTGTGCGGTTGAACCGCTCCGTGCCACCATTGCCCATAGGGTGATAAGCAGTAGTGTGAGACTTGGCAACGCCTGAAATCTGCAGAAGCTCAGAAAACAATTCACTCTCAAAGCTGGGACCTTGGTCTGAGTGGATATGCTCAGGAAAACCATATACACAAAAAACAAAGTCCCACAACTTTCTGGCAACCTGCTTGGCAGTCTGATTCTTGCACGGGAAAGCAAAGGCCATCTTCGTGAAGTGGTCAGTCGCCACAAGCACATCAACAGAGCGCTTCTTTCTGTCCTCTGCTGACCAAAAGTCAATGCAGATGAGCTCCATGGGAGCAGAGGTCTTAATGCTCTCTAATGGGGCTCGTGCTGCAGGCTCTGGAGTCTTGGAGAGTATGCACCTTCCACAGCACCGAACATGCTCCTTCACATCCCTCTCCATATTGGGCCAGAAAAAACGTTGCCTTGCTAGGTGGAGGGTCCGAACTTGACCCTGGTGCCCTGCCAAATCGTGGACACCTTTCAAGGCCTGCGCCCGTAAATTCGCTGGCAACACCAACTGGAGTCTCTTTGTTTTGCTCACAGGGTCTCTCGTCTCCCTGTAGAGAATGCCATCCCGAACCTTGAACCTCTCCCAGTGCTTCAATAAGGCCAGTGCCCTGGAATCCATATCATGTCTCTCACACCTGGAAGGGCGCCTCCTGCGGGCTATGAGTGGCAGGACAGCGGAGATGACAGGATCTTGAAGTTGGTGGTCCTCCAGCTCATGCAAGGCAAGTGATGGCAGTACATCATTGCCAACTGGTTGCAACTGCTGAACAAGGTGGAGAAGGGAGACAGCTCTATTCTCCGCAGCGGTTTCCCAGTAATCATGGTGAACCAAGGTAGCCTTGACTTCCGACAAACTGTAGGAATCTTCTGAGGTCAGAGCTGGAGCAGGTTGTTGGGCAACCTGAAGATTTTGGACACCAAACCTGAAAGCGTCCTGCACCTCATGAGCCGCCGCACCTTCTGCATTCCGCACCAAGTGCTCGTAGGGCTCCTGAAGTAAGCGGCCACCAATAGAATAGGTGAAGGGGTCACGACTGAGTGCATCTGCTACAACATTCTTTCGACCTGGGATGTACCTCAAATCAAAGTTGTAGGATGACAGCTTGGCCACCCACCTTTGTTCATAAGCGTCCAGCTTGGGCTTGGTCAATATGTGAACGAGCGGGTTGTTGTCAGTCCACACTGTAAACTCGTGCCCCTTCAACCAGTGGCTGAACTTTTCAGAGATGCTCCACTTCAGGGCCATGAACTCTAGGCGATGGGCTGGGTATCTCTGCTGTGACCTGCTTAGCGCTTTGCTTGTGAAAGCAATAGGGCGTGCCTTATCCCCGTCGATAGGCAATTGTGATAAAACCGCTCCCAGTCCATCCAGAGAAGCATCGACAGACAAAATGAACGGTCGTGAAAAGTCAGGATGAGCCAACACGGCACAGTTAAGGAGGTCATCCTTCAGTTTATGAAAGGCCTTGTCACACGCAGGGCTCCAATCTGCAGCAGTCAACTTCCTGAACATGCCAGCACCCCTCCCAGCCTGACTAGTCCCTCCCTTCCTCTTCTGGCCAGCCGTCAGAGCAAACAGAGGCTTGGTAATGGCTGAGCAACCAGGAATGAAGCACTGATAGAAAAAGACCATTCCTAAAAAGGACTTAATCCTTTTCACAGAAGGAGTGCAACCATCCTTCTCCATCAGAGCCTCCTTTGGCATCTTGGAAATCACTTCCACCTTAGCTAGGTCCACCGCGACTCCGGTCTGGTCGATGACATGACCAAGAAACTTGACTGACTTCCGCAGCAGATGACACTTCTTTGGACTCAGCTTGAGATTGTTGTCTCTCAACCTTTGAAAAACAGCTCGGAGCCGGCACAGGGCTTCCTCTTCAGTGGGAGCAAAGACCAGGAGGTCATCTAAGTAGCAGAGCAGACTGGTGAAGTTGAGGTCACCAAAGATGTTCAGCATCATGCGCATAAATGAAGCTGGGCTATTGCAGAGCCCTTGTGGTATCCGGTTGTATTCGTACAGGCCAACAGGCGTTGTGAAAGAGGTGTACTTCTTATCCTCCTCACACATTGGAATGTTGTAAAACCCGGAAGTTAAATCCATCGTGCTGAAGAAGGCATTGCCCCCAAGCACGGCAAGGCAATCCGCTTGGTGAGGGAGTGGGTGCGCATCCTTAAGAGTTTGCGCATTCAACCACCTGAAGTCCGTACAAATCCGCAATCCACCGTCCTTCTTCCAGACCATGACGAGGGGGGATGCATACTCGCTGATGGATTTGCGAATAATCCCTTTCTCCTCCATGTCAGTGAGTACCTGCCTTAGTTGTTGGTAATGAGCAGGAGGCACTCTTCTGTAAGGCATGCGGAATGGGCGTTCATCAGTCAGGTGGATCCGATGTACAAAGCGTTTAGCTTCGCCACAGTCAAGCGGGTGTCTAGAGAAGATGTCCTCATACTGCTCAACTAGCTCAACAAGCTCTCTCTTTGAATGTAAGCTGGCATGGCAGGAGTCAATGTCAAGATCACCCAAACCAAGGGAACACAACCTGTCATTCAAGTCAGCCTCGGTAGCGGCTGGCCCACTGACTGGTACCTGGGCCATACTCGCCATCTTGCAGGAGTCCTGCGGGAAATCAAGGTCCTCCACCGCAAGGCAAGACAAAACAACAGCAACCCTCGAGTTGCGTTTCAAGGTTACTGGTTTTGCGGAGAGATTGGTCATCTTCAATGGCACCCACCGATCACCCCACATGGATGTGATCACCCGGCCAACAAGAACATCTTTCGGCCCAGACCCAGAGGTGCAAGGTTCCACGATGATCGTGCTGCCTGGAGAGACTGGCACATTGCTGGGCAGCCTGCCCCATACCAGATGCTCACACTGTGGGAGTAGTGTCACAGCGCGAGGCAGTTTCACAGTGCCAATTTTGTCAGGAACCTCCTCACCCCTCCATCTGGTGGTGCACGACATCATGTCCAAGAAGTGCTCATAGTCAAGGAGCGAGTGCTTGCTCCCCACAGACACAAGCTTCCAATAGTCATCAGAATGTTTCATAACTCGCATCAGGTACTTGAGGACATTGGAGCTAATGATGAGCTCATCACGCTGGCCTGACACTACCAAAACTGGCACAATGCATTTCATACCGTGGACAGTAAGTGTCAAGTCATAAACGCACTTTGGGTGGGTCTGCTTCCCACCACAGCCAACCAGCACAATAAGTTCTGCCGACTGCGGTTCACTCACAAGAGCTCCAGCTTCTCTAAGCGACTTCTCGGCCTCCTCACTCATAGTGCAAGCCATGGACCCAGAATCCATCATGCCCCTCAAGTTAACCTTGTCATTCACTGCAACTTGGGTGTAGAATAATTCACTGAATGTAGGCACTACTGCTGGTCCCTGAACCACGACACGGTATCCCTCTGGCGTTGTCGAACAGGTGTTGACATAAAGAAGTTCAAGATCCGATTCATCAGGATTGAGGGTATTAGGTTCATCCCCCACACTGCCCCTCTCCAAGTGTGGGTGATTCAGTTTTCCGAAGGCCAACTCTGCCTCGCGGCAGCTCCGGCCTCCCGTCCCTCACGACGACTGTGACAGTCCTTTTTCCAATGACCAGGAGCAAAGCATGCAAGACAGAGATTCTCTCTCCTGCAGTGCAAATGTCAAAGATCAATTCAGGAACCTGGACATGGTCAAGTGAGGGGTCGTGACGTAGGGTGACCTTCACTACATCCTTAGCCTTCCCCATCAACCTAGCCAAAATGTCACGTGATCGCTGATCTGTTGGTGTGTTGCGTTTTACAAAGTACATTTCCATCATTTCCACCCATTCATGAATGGAGAATTTATCACTGCTGTCACCCCTGAAAACTGGCGGCTCCTTGACGTCTGATTGCAAGACAAGTTTCACCCCAGACAAATTCAGCTCAGGAGGTCCCTGCTCAGCCTTAGAGGCTTCAGTAGGCATACTGGTCCCCTTATCACCTTGCAGCTGGGCTACAATGGACTGACCAATCTGATTGGCCAAATCTGAGATGAGCGTACTCAACTCAGCATTGGCAGCTGTCTGCGGGGTCTGAATGTCACAGGGAGGAACCTGGAGACGAGTGGAACAAAACTTGGGAGCAAATGACACACCAACTTTAGGTGTCTGAAACCCATCCCCAAGAAACCACCCTCGCCCCAAACCAACATTAGAGGAAACCTCCCCATCAGGAACACCAGTTGCCTCTGAACCAGATGCTGACTCCATAATGATAAATAAAGCACAATCACAAAAAACACAAGATTCAAAATAGTGTAACTGTACAAAAGCAAAAACTTAATGTTAATCAGGATCAGAACTGAGAAGATTAAATGTCCAAGCTCATTCAAAAAGTCCCACACAAGTTAGGAAAAGCAACCAACTTGGAACAAGGGCAATTGCGAAGAGCTCCCCACGGCGATCGAGATGATGTCGATGCTTGATGAATCCAAAGGGTCACGGCACCAATGTAACCCGTTCAAGTGTTACGCCTGCTGTCGTTGCGTTGTGTTCTGGCGTGAAAGTAAGAGGCAGGAAACAGTACTGGGTCTTTGGCTCTTTACTGTACATCTGCAACACAGAAATATGGATGTGATCTGCGTGTGTGTCATGTGTCTGCCAGTGCACCTCTCCTCCGGCCATGCTGAAAGGAGCTGTGACCGGGGCACACATGCACGCGCCTACGTCACTATGCAGCGCACACACACACGAACGCACACAGACTCAGATCACACAGGCAGGAGAGTGAGATGCAAAACGAAATATTTAATTAAATAAAGGGGTGTTTTGGGTGAAATTCACAAGTATTTAACACATATGTTACATATGCACTATATTCCCAAGAGTATTTGTCTGTCTTCACACAGACATGTGAAATTGAGTGACATCCCATTCTTAATCCATACTCTTTAACATGTCGCCCCACCCTTTGCTGCAATAATTCAACTCTTCCAAACTCCTCCTCCTCTTTCCAAAAGGTTTAGGAGTGTTTATGGGAATTTTTGACCGGAATCATTCTTTTGAGGTCAGACACTGATGTTGGACGAGAAGGGCTCTGTGCAGGCCAGTCAAGTGGCTTTGTGCACTGGAGCATGAATTACCAGACGGAGGAGTGTAAATTGTCACTCCAGGGAACGCGTCTACACTGCTCAGGGGTGGCGTGCATTGCACTTTGTGTAACACTTGTGTGCAGCTGCTTTGCCTCACTCCATGAAGCTCTCTACACACTGTTCTTCAGCTAATCTGACGGCCACTTGAAGTTTTGGAGGACTGTAATTATTCTTTCACAAATGTTTGCAGAAGCAGTGTGCCTGACTCGGGGCTTGATCCTATATTCCTGTGTAAGTTATTGGAACACTTGAATTCAATGATTTGGATGAGTAAGTAAATATAGTGTATTTGTAATATGTAATAGATCACCACCGGTAGTAATCATTATGTGTGTTTTTGTCCCTGTAGTAAGTTTGTACTGCTTGTAATGTTTACTGCTTCATTTTATGTTATTTTATTGTACAAATAATGCATTGAGTAATAATTAAGTTTTCCACTTGTATTTTTTTTTACTATGTATTAATTTATTTTGTAAACAATCATTGAAAAATGGCACATTTGTCTTCTGGACTTTGGTGTGCATGTTTCCATTTCCTGTGAGCTGTACTGTGACAGATCTTTATCAGGGTAATTCTTGAATAACACCCAAAAGCAGTTTTTAATGAAAATGCCCAATAAACCCATTTTATCTTAAGAATGGAATATTTCTGTCACAACATTTTTAAATGTCAGAAGATTTATTGGATTTTGTTCCAACGCAAAATGTCATGTTGCTTTATACGAATTTATACGATCTTAATGAAACAATTCCTGTTTTCATTTGTGATCTTTGGTTGGGAGCGACTGTCGGGGATATTAATCAACTGGATATTGTAAAAAAAAAAAGCAATTCAAAATAAAACATTAAAAAAAATCCAGTCACAGTGAAATATTAGAACATTTAAAAACAGCCAGTTTATTACATTTACTTTATTATTTAAAAAAAACAACATTCAGTAAATCCTACATTCTACAAAAGGAAAGGAAAAAAAAGGATAATTAAATTTAAAAAAGGATCGCCAAAACGCGATTACTTAAAATTGAATTCCAGTATGTTATTCTTATGTTATAGACATTTATCTTTGCTAATAGTCATGTGAGATTACAGTCTTGTTGTTGCTTGAGATAAATCTGTTCTGGTTTTCCCAGGATCAGGAGAGTTCATGCTCCAGATCACAGGGTTTGTTTTTCACTTCACTCTGAACAGGCGTCTTATATGAACTTTGAAACTGTCGATTTACATTTGAGGTGAAACTAAAACTGAGCGAGACCAAAGTTTTTCGTTTGGTCACTAGATGGAGACATGCGGCTGAAATGTTGTTACTAACCGGAGACTCCTTAATGTCTGATGTAGAACAAGTTTGTCAGTTATTATTTGCAAATTTACAAGAAAAAGCTGCAGATCTCCTAAAGTGACAAATTTATGTATTCTTGCATCTCTCCATTGTGCTGTAGTTCTTGTTACACAAAGGCTACCACCTTATCCACATCAGTGTTGTTTTCTTCTGAATAGATCTAGTTCACATCTCTTGTAAATATTGGGTTTTTTTTTTTTACAATATAAATATTTACAAAAACATTAAAAAAATTTTTTAAACAGCTACATAATGAAAGTAGGGAAGAAAGCTCGTCAGGTTGGAATTGCATGCAGAGCTTTGTTCATCAAGTCCTCTTCTGAATGGCTTAAAAAGAACAAATGAAAACTTTGACTGACCTTGTCAAAGTCCGACTTACATCAGATTGAGATGCTTGAAACCCCTCCAATGTGGCTGAAATAAAACTATTCTGCAAAATATTGGCCAAAATTCTTCCACAGTGAAATGAAAACCTCATTGCTTGATTTTAGTTCTTGCTGCCACGGGTGACACAGCAGGTTATTAGGTTTAGGGGACAAAAAGTTTTTTTCCCCTAATCACTTAAAAACTGCATTTTGTATTTATTGAGGTTACCTTTGAATACATTACAATTTGTTAAATCATCTGAAACATTGAAGTGTGAGAACTATGCAAAAACCATATCTGCAATGCTGGGTATCAGTTATGGTAATTTGACTTCATTCGCAGGTACGCTGTTTTCAGCAAGAAAGCGGAAGCTCTGGTCCAAATAATTACTTTTTTGCTTGTATATGATGAATAAAGTCATGTTTTTCAAAGAGAAGAAAAATCAGGTTCTAGGAGCTCTAATCAAGATGCAACAGTTTACAGTTGTTGTTGTTTTTCGTGTGCTTGTTAGTTTTGTGTTTTTCTTTCTCTGAAGCAAACATTAGCTAACATGTTCAGCATATCATCGGCAATTGCAGCCTGGAATGACCCTTAACATCACTGCATAAAGAATAGGAAGAGATGGATCTGTCCTGACTCCCTGCAGGTCATTTACTTTTGCGTGTCTGTTTTGTGTTTAGGTGTGTTATGCATGACACATATCAAAACTCAGTATCAAGGGTTATGGTCCAGATGTCATGACAATGTGTCATACTATCAGTGATAATTTGCACAAGTTCTTTGTTTATCTCAAACTCTGACCTGAAGTTGTCTTTGTCTTATGCCAGTCTACAGTAGATATGGGAATAATTATAACATGGAGTTGATTCCTGATCATCCTCACCAGGTCTTCTAGTCACAGCAGGTCTAGCTCTCCAAAAGTTGAATCTGTTCATCTGGACGTAGCGTTTTGTGGGAGAAACGTTTCGTCACTCATCCAAGTGACTTCTTCAGTCTCAGCTGACTGCAGGTTTCCCCAAACCTTATAAACAGTACATTTGCATAATGACTGAAACCAGCCCACTGAAGGAACAATGGGCTGTGAGGTCAGTTCCTTAATCATAATTATGCAAATTCCCATGACCATTGATCAACAATCACTGACCAAAACCCACTGATCAAAGAACACTGATCAAAGAACACTGATCAATGGCCATGAGTATCATTCACAGAGAGTTGGGGAATGGCTGCAATCACAGCATTGTAAGATGGCGAAAGATGTACCCTTAGGCCCCCTCCTCGATTCAGAGATGGTCTTTTGATGATTGATGATGATGATGATTTGATGATGATTCAGAGACACTAAAAATACAGACAGATTATAAATCATCTCTTAAATCCAAAAGAATAAATAATAACGTCAAAACAAAACTCAAACTACTGGGTTGAAGACCAAATACCATCATTATATCATACATTTAGTTTTTTAATTAAAAAAAACAACAATTAAAATGCACATGTTATCCAAATGATATGTTAGTGAAGCTACAGCCACTTATTCATTGAGTATGACCATGTAAAGAAAGTTTTCTGGTCACTAGATGGAGACATAGGGGTTGAAATGGCAACACGTTTTAAAGATAGGAAGTCAAAAACTAACCAGAGACTTCCTCATATCTGATGCAGAGAAGTCTTTGTCAGTTTTTATCATTCAAAATTGAAGTCATTTTTTTGCAAGCCTAACTGGACGGGTAGATACTCATCTCACATTAATGAATGCTGGAGTTTGACTGTAATACCTTAACTGTTGCAATGTTTGCACAAAACAAGCTTCTTCTGCTTCTAAAGACTTTCTACAGATGCTCAATTCTCCAGGTCTTTATAGATCTTATTAATAAGAATGATTCGATTTCAACATTTTAACTATTAACCTGACATAATGACATCAAATGAAAGATGAAGTCTTAATCTGACCTGTTTAATATGGACTATTATTAATATTAATATTGATTCCCATTCATTTCCCATGGCAGTCTGACCAGGAACACCACAGATGTAACACTCAGAATTCACTGAAAGGTGGTGCTCATCACATTTATATGTGTGCATAGTGTGGAGGATGTCATAAGGTGTTGAAGCAATCAGATGTAAAACTCAATATTTATGAGTCTTTTAAGTTGTAAATCGGTCAGATTTGTATGGGGCGCCATTTGTAAACTGAATCATGCTGAAGTTAACGGCAACATTTTTCAACATTTAACTCAAAACCTTACAAAAACATGTTTTTTTTCGAGTCATTCGTTACAGCATTTAGTAAAATATTTGTAACTTTTTATATTTAAAACACAATGTTAAATGTTAAATCTAAATATTATATTTGAATGTAAATGTTAAATGTTAAATCGAAATGTTACAGGAAACTAAAAATGTAGCTAACATGCAAATTTATTGTACAGGTCAATGGAAATACCAAAATAAAAGGTTTACAAAAACCTCCGGTGCTAATGTGTGCCGGTAGTGGTCAGATTGTGTCTGCTCTTCCCTGATGGTCACCTCCGCTGCCATGAGCTGCTTCACTTCTTGCCTACGCAGCCGTGCTGCGGGAATTGCAACGTGGAGACTGCAGCTGCTGAGGGTGCCCTACTGCTGAACATTTGATTGGCCGACAAAACGGCTCTTCTCATGTTTTTAGCTAAATTGATTTAACATTTAGATTTAAATATAATATTTAGATTTAATATTTAACATTGTGTTTTAAATATAAAAAGTTATAAATATTTTACTAAATGTTGTAAAAAATGACTAAAAAAAAACATGTTTTTGTAAGGTTTTGAGCTAAATGTGGAAAAATGTTGGCGTTAATGCATGTTTCAGTTTACAAATGGCGTCCCATAGATTTGACCCGAACATGATAGGAAGGTTGAAGGTCATCATGTGAATGAAGAGTATGAACCACAGTTATTAATTATTTTTCCATTTTCTATAAAAGTCTGAAAATGTGTGTGTGTTTAAATTTTACATCAGTTTTAAACCCTGGACAGGATCACCAGTCTACTGCAGTGTGTGGAAACTGAATTTATGAATCCAAAATGGAGACAAAGAAAAATTGTTCAACCATTTCCTGTATGAGGAGAAATGATCAACAGTAACATCACAGGAAAACATTTGTGGTTGAAATATGGGTCACCGTGGTTACTGTGACACCTTTCAGCTTGTGGGTAAAGCTCACTTTTGTCAAGCAAAGACACTTTTTACTGGGAAACAATGGTAAAGGTTTAAATGCAAGTGTTTTAAATAAGCATAATGAATTATGTTTAAAAAATGAATATATTATATCCCAGACTGTGTTTTCTCCACAGCAGAAGACATTATTGTATTGTTGCAGTGCGCTAATCAATCCTAATTTAATAACCCCAAAAATCCCACCTGTCTTTCCTCAAACACTTATCCTGGACTTTGATTGTGGCTTTATTTTGATAGATAGTATTACGAGTTCAAAGTGTAGCAGAAGGCTATGACAGCAGATGCTGCTGACATGAGTCTGCAGCATCACTATCCTGAAGATGGGCAACAAGCAGTTGATCTCAGACACTTTGCATTGTTTCTTCTTATTCTGTTGTTTTTTGGCGTTTATACAAATGTGGACAGCCTGGTGAAAAAATCCCTCCATCACTCAGGTTGAAATAAAAAAGTAAAAACCTATTGTGGATTAAAAAAAACCCCCCAAACCTTATCTACATTCAGATGTCAATGTTGGGGATGTACATGATGGTAAAGATGTCTTCTTACCATGTGCAACCTGAAAGTCACCACAGTTAATATACTGATTCTTGTTTCAGCCACAGATGTTTCCCCGTGTGGTTACTGCTGCTTGTTTCTCAGCATGCACGACCTGTTAGAGTAAATGACTTCCATTTAAAACTTCACCATCACAGTCTACTGTGTGTGTGCTAAACAAATATGAACATTACACAAGAATTCAGGGGTCAGTAATTATTTTCATGGAGACTTCAACTATGGGTTTATGGAATATGTTAACTGACAAACTGACTTATTTTCACTTATATTACTGTGATGATCTATGTCAGTGAGGACACTCTAAGGAAATGTGACTATTTGAACTTAACTCTTGTCATCAACTTCTCCAGACATGTGTCACACTATTTTTCCTCGAGAGACACAATCATTAAATGCTCATGCAACATGTTGATTACATATCATATGTACATTGCATTGCAGCTATAGTCTGTACTGATGTTTGCATCTAATTTTTCACAGCGTAAATAAACCTAATATGAGAGATCTTTGTTCACACACTAAACCAACTTCCTGTCTGAAACACCTGCACTACAGGCACAAGTTCTGAAAGGGTAAAGGGAATTATTCAAGGTCTGTGTGTAATTCTCAAGCTTATACACAGAACTATTGAATAAAGTCTGTTAAAATAAAAATGACAATTATGCAGGGTCATTGTTTCCTGTTGTGCTGGAAGACAGGGCACTGCTAAGGACTGGCTGCAGGAATTTTAAAATTGGTATTTACCATGTTAGCCAGTGCCTAAGTATTTACCATAGTCTGCACAATTTTCAAGGGACTTTTGCAGCTCAAAATGCAGATTTAGGTTTAAAGTTAGCCATTTATTTGTGGTGGCTAGAGTTACGTTAAGGGGCTCTGGAAAAAAATTATATCAATCAGATGTCCTCACTATGATGTAAAAACGTGTGTGTGTGTGTGTGTGTGTGTGTAAATAGGGTCTAGCATGTAGTGTACCACAGACAGGCTCCTTGTTTTCACTCTGAAAAATCAATTAATTAATCAATCAATAAGGCTAAAATACAGCATGTTTTTTATTTTATTTCCATTTTTCCCTTTTTTCTCAGCAGAGTCCGTTTTTCTCTGTTGCCACACAGATAGAGACAGAGTTTGGTAAATTGGTGCTTTTCTTTGGCCATACTGATCATCTGTTAGGTGTGTAAAATGTTACTTTATTACTTCTAATGTTCAATCCTGTTGAACTCACTTTAAGTAACCTCAGAGGAACCTCAAATCCAGAATCAGTATGTATGGGGTTAGCACTGTGTAAACTTCTCATTAAACTTTTTCATATTAATAGTATTAGAGTATTAGAGGTGAGCTTCCCTCCCTCCAGGGCATCTACAGGAAGTGGTGCCTGAGGAAAGCAGGAAGGATCATCAAGGACTCCAGTCACCCCAGCCATAAACTGTTCAGACTACTTCCATCAGGAAGGAGGTTCTGCAAGATCCGGTCCCGTACCAGCAGACTGAGAGACAGCTTTTTCCACCAGGCCATCAGACTGCTGAACACGTCATAGACACCTCACCTTCACTACTGGAACTTCAACATTATGGACTCCACGCTGTATATAAATGCCACTTGTTTTGCACAATATCCAACTACCAACCTCTGTATATTTTATATATCTTATTTTATTTTTACTCTATTTAAATTGCAAAATATGTGTACACACACACACACACGTAGACATACATATTTAGTATACACATTCAGTAATATGCATACACTCTTATATTGTACATATATTTATTCATATAATTCTCAGATTTAGCCACTCTTATTTTTGCTTGTTCTTATGTTAATGTACTTTGCACACCTCTGTTGCTTGTGAAGCTCGCACAGAAGAATTTCACTTACCAGTGTACCTGCACATGTGATGTGACAATAAAAGTGATTTGATTTGATTTGATTTGATTAGTAATATGTGGATCACATCACCCAGAACCAGTCCTTAACTATGCTGCTATAGACCCAGTCTGCTGAGGGACATCCCAGCATGAGCACATTGCCTGGACTCTCCTTCTTTGCATGCTAGTACAGCATGTCATTAACCAGCTGCACCAATGGCTGTCCCTCATTCTGTGTGAAAGTGTGAAATAACTCAAACATGTTTATATTTCAGACTCTTCCAAAGAGCCACACATTGCTTTGATTACTGCTTTGCTCAGTCTTGGCGTTCTCTCCATGAGCTTCATGAGGTCATCACCTGAAATGTTTTTCCAGCAGTTTTGAAGAAGTTCCCAGAGATGCTGATCACTTGTTGGCTCTTTTGCCTTCACTCTGCAGTCCATTTCATCCCAAACCATCTCCACTGGGTTTAGGTCAGGTGACTGTGGAGGCCAGGCCATCTGGTGCAGCACTCCATCATCCCCCTCCTTCTTGGTCTAATAGCCCTTTCACAGCCTGGAGGTGTGTTTGGGGTCATTGTCCTGTTGAAAAGTAAATGATAGTCCAACTAAATGCAAACTGGATGAGATAGCACATCGCTGCAGGATGCTTTGGTGGCCATGCTGGTTTAGTGTGCCTTCAGTTTTGAGTAAATCCCCAACAGTGTCACCTGCAAAGCACCCCCACACCATCACACCTCCACCTCCATGCTTCACTGTGGGAACCATGCATGTAGAGAAAATAGAGACACGGCCACAAGAAGTGGAACCAAAGATCTCAATTTTTTTTAGACTCATCAGACCAAAGCACAGATTTCCACTGGTCTAATGTCCATTCCTTATTTTTTGGTCCAAACCATTTAAACTGACTATTAATATCGTTTAGAGTGGTAAGTATGTTCCCACCTCATCCTTTATTGCTGTAATAAAACCTGCTATGGCTGATTGCTTAAGTTGGTGAGATAGAATTCTGCTGGCACAGTCACCACACTCGTAATGCATGAGACGTGAGCTTAAGTACACGTCTACGGCTTTGTCATTAGTAACAGAGTCAAATTCTGCCTGAAGTAAGACCCTTTCTCTGTATAAATCATCTGAAGGTGATGTTGAATTCAAGTCGTCTACCACTTTAATTTGTTGAATAAGCTCTGTGGCCCATTTTGAACCTTCTTTTATTTTCACCAACAACATAAGATATGAACAAAGAAAAGCATAGAAACAACATAGAAAAGCAAGGCACCAATAACTATAACAGCAAAAGGAGACTGCTATCCTTCCAGTGATCCCAGTCCATCTTCTCAGTCTTCAAACTATTTAAATGCTTACCATGCTAGCCCACACCCAAACCAAAATACAGAGTATGATTACACCTAACTTTGGAATTTCTAACCAGCAACAAGTGATATTAACAACACAAAACCCAAGCATAAATGAGACTGTAGAGTTTAATCGTCATTATCATCTCGTAGCTGTTTTGGTCATTCATAGTAACTCCAAACTATGTATTGTCAGTGCAGAGAAAAAAAGGGTGAGCGAACAGTCCTGGCCCTGGACATATATCAAGCACTCGTTAACTTCTTTAGAACAAACTTCTTTGCACGTTTTGGGTCTTTAAAAGTCATTTCTTGTCTGTCCGCAGTAGTAATCCCAGCATCGCTGGATACCTCTGCAGACTCCATTGCAACTGCGAAGTAGATTCTTCACCTCAGTAAAGGTGGTGCGCTGTTTACTCACAGCTTGGCTTTCCGGCAGTATGCAAATACGATCACTGTCTGCAGTTGTTATCACCCCAGCCTCGGTTGCCTTTTAAGAAGTAGTTCCTTTTCTGTGAAGTAATGACATTTCACTACAAATGCCCTCGGTGGCTGGTCATCTTGAGTTGGCTTGGTGCGGAGGGCAGGGTGACCGTATTTTGATTTCAAAAACAGAGGACACTTGGCTCAGTCATGAAGAACTTGCTTAAAGAAACATATTTAACATATTTAAACGATGCCTTCTCTGTGCAGTTAATAAATTGGACAAAAATAACTTAAAAGCCTCTGGAATTAAATATGTCTGTGAAGGTTCTCAGTCATCCAGGTCATCGCAGTCCAAGGAGCTTGGAAAGAAAAGCGTCTGGACTTCTTTAGGTTGCTTGAAGATGTTTCACCTCTCATCCCAGAAGCTTCTTCAATTCTAGGGTCAAATGGTAGAGAGTCCCAGATTTAAGCCCTGTACAGGGCTTTTCACACTGGACATGTCAGATTCCATAGCTGCAATAGAGTCAGAATTAGCAGTGACTCCCTTTTCTAACTCAGATGTGTGGCATTCAACCTTATCCAGTCTTTTATTGAGCCTCTCAATGATGTTACGCAGCTCCGTTTGTGAATCTGCAGCCTTTTCATTTATTTTCTCCAGCAATTCTTGCTTCTTTAATTGCAGTTCCTGCAGGATTACCTGCTGCTTGCCCGCAGTTGTCTCCGTGGCATCTGGGCATGCTAGGCTAGCTGGGCCAGCAGTTGCTTGAGAGGCCTTTGTGTCCTGCTCCATCTTGTTGGCTTGAATTTTTGGGGGCATATTGTCCATAGACCGGGATGGTTGTTTCCTAATATGTTGTTGCTCTCATATGTGAAGTAATATCACGTAATTTTTGAAGAGTAATATGATAAATACAAGGGTTCAAGTGCAGAGCTCACAAACCTACATCCTCACATTGCGCTGCTTCAACCGGAAGATTTTATTTCTGGACATGTTTGTGTGCCCTCACAATGTTTTCTTTTCTGCTGATCTACTGAGGAAAGCTGAATAGAGTTTTGAGTGTTATGCATAAATATTAATATTGTGCTGTGTAAGAGGTCACCACTATGTGAGTTATTGTTCCTTCAGATGTTGCTCCACAGACTTTAGTTCAGACTATGAGCGTACCCATGACAGCTGTTACTGTAACTGTGGATGTGGCCTTGTACTGCTACTTCCACGGCTATTTATGTGAAAAACGTCTATTTTTTTCTGCTCAGTCCGTTTCTGTACTTTGTTCTATTCGGTTTGATGCAGAAAGGTAGATGTAGTTGTGCTTTAATTTGCTGGCCAGCTCAGCAACAGCACCACAGGTTCAAACTGTTAAATGTACAGATTCTAAAGGAAATAGACAAAAAGTTGAAAAGCAAGATTAAGACTGTTTTTATAAAAAAAGATTGTATGATATAGTTTGTATTGACTGTAATGACTTTGTCATTCTTACAAAAGTAATAAATGAATAAAAGGAAAAATGATCTCCTGTCACATTTTACTGTACATGATTAGACAATGTGGAATGAACTGTCTTGTCATCACTTAATGCCACTGTGTCCTTTTATGGTGGTTTATACACACCAAATTATGGTGTTACAAAGAATTCATCTGAATTTTCAGTTCAACATAGTCATGATTACGTGTCTTTACATGTCAGAGGAAGTTATGGCATGTTTGACTCGAGGCTTATGAAACTCTGTGCATTGGGGAAACCAATGATTCCTCAGATGTAACAGTCCTACTCACCCCAGAGAGCTATTCCTCCTCATTGTGTGGATGCCCTAAAAGGGCTTCCACACTATTGAGATCCTGTTTCTCTTTCTTCTTTATTATTCTTCAAGTTGCTTCCGTACGTTTTTTGCCGTCTATCTACTGCCTCAGTTTTCAGCCGATTTTCTCAGTTCAAACTTTAAAAAATTCTGCTCTTTCTGCTAATGTTTGCTATGACTTTTGGTGCTCATAACTTCTATACTTTTTGAGATATTGAATTTTTTTGCAATATTTTTGCCCATTTTGCACATTATCAGTGGGGTCACTAGTTTTCCTTGCCGGTTGAGCCGTGTTTTAGCTCAGTGAGATGAGCAGCCGTTCTCAGACTGGGAGGCCAGGGTTCAAATCCCGCTTATGGCAACATTTCTTTCAGTTAACAGTTAAACTTTTTTAACTCTTTTCAACACAAATTTCAGCTTTTCCACCCCTTTTCAGCAAAATTTTCATTTTTTTCTGCTGTTTTTAGAAAAAAAAGTCTCTTCAGCAGAAATTCTGCTCATTCACCTCTTTTCAGCGCAATGTTCTGCTTCTTTCCATCTTTTCTGCAGAAATTCTGCTCATTCAACTCTTTTCAGCAGAATATTCAGAATTTTCACCTCTTTTCAGCCCAAATTCTGCTTATTCACTTCTTCTGCAAAATTCTCAGCCTTTTCACTTCTTATCAGCACAAATCTCAGCTTTTTTCAGAAAAAAACACTTTTGAGCAGAAATTCTGCTGATTCATCTCTTTTCAGCGCAACTTTTTGCTTCTTTACCTCTTTTCAGCAGAAATTCTGCTGATTCACCTCTTTTCTGCAAAATTTTCAGCCTTTCCACCTCTTATCAGCACAATTCTCAGCAGCTTCTGCTCATTTCAGCAAAATTGTCAGTCTCTCCACCTATTATTTTTTCAGAGTGAGTTTGGCTCAGTGAGATGAGTGGCTGCTTTGAGACCCGGAGGGCCAGGTTCGAATCCTGCTCAGGGTGGCTTTTTTTTTCACCACCATACAACTTTTTGCAACTTTTCAGCTTTTTCAGCTTTTCAGCAGACAGCTTCAGCGTTAAGGCATCCACACAGCATTTTCGCAGGAAATGCAAATTTTTCTAGTTATTGTGTGGATGCCCTAAAGGGCTTCCACACTATTGAGTTCCTGTTTCTCTTTATTGTGTGGATGCCCTAAAGGGCTTCCACACTATTGAGTTCCTGTTTCTCTTTATTCTTTATTATTATTCTTCAAGTTGCTTCCGTGCGTTTTTTTTTGCCGCTTAACTACTCCTTCAGTTTTCAGCCGATTTTCTCAGTTCAAACTTTAAAAATTCTGCTCTTTCTGCTAATGTTTGCTATGACTTTTGGTGCTGATAATTTCTATACTTTTGAGATATTGAATTTTTTTGCAATATTTTTGCCCATTTTGCACATTATCAGTGGCCTCACTAGTTTTCCTTGCCCGGTTGAGCCGTGTTTTAGCTCAGTGAGATAAGCAGCCGTTCTCAGACTGGGAGACCCGGGTTCAAATCCCGCTTATGGCAACATTTCTTTCAGTTAACAGTTAAACTGTTTTAACTCAATTTCAGCTTTTTCACCCCTTTTCAGCAAAATTTTCAGTTTTTTCACCACTTTTCAGCACAAATCCCAACTTTTTCTGCTGTTTTCAGCAAAAACATCTTTTCAGCAGAATTCTGAAAAGACTTCTGCAGAACTCTTTTCAGCAGAAATTCTGCTGATTGAACTCTTTTCAGGAGAATTTTCACCTCTTTTCAGCCCAAATTCTGCTTATTCACCTCTTCTGCAAAATTTTTCAGCCTTTTCACCTCTTATTAGCACAAGTCTCAGCTGTTTTCAGGAAAAACTGTTTTGAGCAGAAATTCTGCTGATTCATCTCTTTTCAGCGCAACTTTCTGCTTCTTTGCCTCTTTTCAGCAGAAATTCTGCTGATTCACCCTTTTCTGCAAAATTTTCAGCCTTTTCTCCTCTTATCATCACAATTCTCAGCAGCTTCTGCTCATTTCAGCAGAGTTGGCCGTCTCTCCACCTCTTCTTGGTCAGAATGAGTTTAGCTCAGTGAGATGAGTAGCTGCCTTGAGAGCAGGAGGCCCAGGTTGAATCCAGCTCAGGGTAATTTTTTTTTTTCACCACCATTCAACTTTTGCAACTTTTCATCTTTTTCAGTTTTTGAGCAGACAGCTTCAGCAATAAGGCATCCACACAGCATTTTCGCAGGAAATGCAAATTTTTCTAGTTCTTTATTATTATTCTTCAAGTTGCTTCCGTACGTTTTTTGCCGCTTAACTACTCCTTCAGTTTTCAGCCGATTTTCTCAGTTCAAACTTTAAAAAATTCTGCTCTTTCTGCTAATGTTTGCTATGACTTTTGGTGCTCATAATTTCTATACTTTTGAGATATTGAATTTTTTTTGCAATATTTTTGCCCATTTTGCACATTATCAGTGGCCTCACTAGTTTTCCTTGCCGGTTGAGCCGTGTTTTAGCTCAGTGAGATAAGCAGCCGTTCTCAGACTGGGAGACCCGGTTCAAATCCCGCTTATGGCAACATTTCTTTCAGTTAACAGTTAAACTGTTTTAACTCAATTTCAGCTTTTTCACCCCTTTTCAGCAAAATTTTCAGTTTATCACACCACTTTTCAGCACAAATCCCAACTTTTTCTGCTGTTTTCAGCAAAAACATCTTTTCAGCAGAATTCTGAAAAGACTTCTGCAGAACTCTTTTCAGCAGAAATTCTGCTGATTGAACTCTTTTCAGGAGAATTTTCACCTCTTTTCAGCCCAAATTCTGCTTATTCACCTCTTCTGCAAAATTTTTCAGCCTTTTCACCGCTTATTAGCACAAGTCTCAGCTGTTTTCAGGAAAAACTGTTTTGAGCAGAAATTCTGCTGATTCATCTCTTTTCAGCGCAACTTTCTGCTTCTTTGCCTCTTTTCAGCAGAAATTCTGCTGATTCACCTCTTTTCTGCAAAATTTTCAGCCTTTTCTCCTCTTATCATCACAATTCTCAGCAGCTTCTGCTCATTTCAGCAGAGTTGGCCGTCTCTCCACCTCTTCTTGGTCAGAATGAGTTTAGCTCAGTGAGATGAGTAGCTGCCTTGAGAGCAGGAGGCCCAGGTTCGAATCCTGCTCAGGGCAATTTTTTTTTTTCACCACCATACAACTTTTGCAACTTTTCATCTTTTTCAGTTTTTGAGCAGACAGCTTCAGCAATAAGGCATCCACACAGCATTTTCGTAGGAAATGCAAATTTTTCTAGTTGTGTGGATGCCCTAAAAAACTTCCACACTATTGAGTTCCTGTTTCTCTTTATTCTTTATTATTATTCTTCAAGTTGCTTCGACGCGTTTTTGCCGCTTAACTACTCCTTCAGTTTTCAGCCGATTTTCTCAGTTGAAACTTTAAAAATTCTGCTCTTTCTGCTAATGTTTGCTATGACTTTTGGTGCTCATAATTTCTATACTTTTTGAGATATTGAATTTTTTTTGCAATATTTTTGCCCATTTTGCACATTATCAGTGGCCTCACTAGTTTACCTTGCCGGTTGAGCCGTGTTTTAGCTCAGTGAGATAAGCAGCCGTTCTCAGACTGGGAGACCCGGGTTCAAATCCCGCTTATGGCAACATTTCTTTCAGTTAACAGTTAAACTGTTTTAACTCAATTTCAGCTTTTTCACCCCTTTTCAGCAAAATTTTCAGTTTTTCACCACTTTTCAGCACAAATCCCAACTTTTTCTGCTGTTTTCAGCAAAACATCTTTTCAGCAGAATTCTGAAAAGACTTCTGCAGAACTCTTTTCAGCAGAAATTCTGCTGATTGAACTCTTTTCAGGAGAATTTTCACCTCTTTTCAGCCCAAATTCTGCTTATTCACCTCTTCTGCAAAATTTTTCAGCCTTTTCACCTCTTATTAGCACAAGTCTCAGCTGTTTTCAGGAAAAACTGTTTTGAGCAGAAATTCTGCTGATTCATCTCTTTTCAGCGCAACTTTCTGCTTCTTTGCCTCTTTTCAGCAGAAATTCTGCTGATTCACCTCTTTTCTGCAAAATTTTCAGCCTTTTCTCCTCTTATCATCACAATTCTCAGCAGCTTCTGCTCATTTCAGCAGAGTTGGCCGTCTCTCCACCTCTTTTGGTCAGGATGAGTTTAGCTCAGTGAGATGAGTAGCTGCCTTGAGAGCAGGAGGCCCAGGTTCGAATCCTGCTCAGGGCAATTTTTTTTTTTTTTTCACCACCATACAACTTTTTGCAACTTTTCATCTTTTTCAGTTTTTGAGCAGACAGCTTCAGCAATAAGGCATCCACACAGCATTTTCGCAGGAAATGCAAATTTTTCTAGTTATTCTTCAAGTTGCTTCCAGACGCTTTTTTTGCCGCTTAACTACTCCTTCAGTTTTCAGCCGATTTTCTCAGTTCAAACTTTAAAAAATTCTGCTCTTTCTGCTAATGTTTGCTATGACTTTTGGTGCTGATAATTTCTATACTTTTGAGATATTGAATTTTTTTGCAATATTTTTGCCCATTTTGCACATTATCAGTGGCCTCACTAGTTTTCCTTGCCGGTTGAGCCGTGTTTTAGCTCAGTGAGATAAGCAGCCGTTCTCAGACTGGGAGACCGGGTTCAAATCCCGCTTATGGCAACATTTCTTTCAGTTAACAGTTAAACTGTTTTAACTCAATTTCAGCTTTTTCACCCCTTTTCAGCAAAATTTTCAGTTTTTCACCACTTTTCAGCACAAATCCCAACTTTTTCTGCTGTTTTCAGCAAAAACATCTTTTCAGCAGAATTCTGAAAAGACTGCAGAGAACTCTTTTCAGCAGAAATTCTGCTGATTGAACTCTTTTCAGGAGAATTTTCACCTCTTTTCAGCCCAAATTCTGCTTATTCACCTCTTCTGCAAAATTTTTCAGCCTTTTCACCTCTTATTAGCACAAGTCTCAGCTGTTTTCAGGAAAAACTGTTTTGAGCAGAAATTCTGCTGATTCATCTCTTTTCAGCGCAACTTTCTGCTTCTTTGCCTCTTTTCAGCAGAAATTCTGCTGATTCACCTCTTTTCTGCAAAATTTTCAGCCTTTTCTCCTCTTATCATCACAATTCTCAGCAGCTTCTGCTCATTTCAGCAGAGTTGGCCGTCTCTCCACCTCTTCTTGGTCAGAATGAGTTTAGCTCAGTGAGATGAGTAGCTGCCTTGAGAGCAGGAGGCCCAGGTTCGAATCCAGCTCAGGGCAATTTTTTTTTTTTCACCACCTTACAACTTTTTGCAACTTTTCATCTTTTTCAGTTTTTGAGCAGACAGCTTCAGCAATAAGGCATCCACACAGCATTTTCGCAGGAAATGCAAATTTTCTAGTTATTCTTCAAGTTGCTTCCGTGACGTTTTTTTGCCGTGTAACTACTGCCTCAGTTTTCAGCCGATTTTCTCCGTTCAAACTCTATACTGTTCTGCTCTTTCTGCTAACGTTTGCTATGACTTTTGGTGTTTATTACTGTTATACTTTTTAAAATATTACACTTTTTTCCTTTAATTTGTCCCATTGAAATGAATGGAAATCTTCAGAAATTCTGCTAAAACTTGCTTGTTTTTGAAACTTAACTACTTTGTCATACTTTCACCTAGAAACTCCATTCAAATTTTAAAATGTTCTCAGACTATTGGGCTATTGCTGTGTGATTCAGTTTTTTTGAGATCTTCTACCGTTTTAATTTTATACCTCTTTAAGTTTTCAGTTGCAAAATTGGGATTTTTCAGAAAATACATGCGTTGTTATGGTTGCTATGCAATTAACTCAGAGTGTGCACTCGTCCTTTCTGAATTTTCTCTTCATGTCTGAACGACTTCTTGCTACTCGCTCAATTTCCACTCAACCCCCACAAATTATACATCAAAACGTAGGTATTTTTGCTGGCTTTCAGAAAATGTCACCATCATTGTTGTGGGACTTATAGATTTTTGCAAATCTCCTCAGAGTAACATAAAGTCTCAAAACTCTCCATAGAAACTCAATGGAGAGTTTCTTCAAAATCAGCGCTGGAATTCTCTAATGAGAGGCATTTTCAAATCGTCATATCTCCTTAACGAAACAAAGTTGAGACATGAGGCTTGTGCCCATATATCTTCAGACATCCCTGATGCTCACAATTCAAGAATTTTTTCCCACCTATTACCGTTTTGAGATGAGTTACACTTGTTTGAGGGTAGGAAATTCGTGCCTTGCTCAGATCTCTTCAGATTTCAAACTCTGGAAATGAGGCACTTTTTTTCTCTCGTCATATCTTTTGATGGATTTCAACAGAGACCTGAAAATTTCCATGACTGTTCACCAAAGCCTGCTGTTTCTTACGGTGAAAGAATGATTTTGATGCTCCATATAGATTTAGAGTTACAAAACGTTGTTTGAGGGCAAGTCAAGGCAGTTTTGCTTTGCCTCTACTCAGTTACAGTGTGTTACAAGTCATATATCTTCAATAATTTATATTTTATCTCTGAATTATGAAGACCTGCAGATTCCCCATCTCTTCTGAACAAAACGGTGTCAGAATGACCGTTCTAGCTCCTACGGTTAGGAAATTATGGCCATTTGTTCGAGGGGAATCCTTAATGTGAGAAATACACTGAAGAAAACCCATAGCTCTCTCTGTGTCTGTGTGTGTAAGTGCTGATTACAGCAGGTGCAGCTAATTTAGCTGACCTAGATATACCAAGCCCAGACTCTCAACAGCCCCTGTACACTTTGCTCTCTGTGTATGCGTGTGTGAGTATCAATATTTCTCCCATGTTAAAGTATTACTCCTCCATAATAGTATTTGTGCTAAATCAAAGTACTTCTACTACATCTTAGTACTTCTGCTCAATCATAGTATTTCTGCTAAATCATAGTATTTTTGAAAAATCATGGTGTTTGTGCCAAATCATGGTTTTGGGGCAAAACCATAATATTTATTTTATGTTATAGTATTACTACTAAGTGGAGGAATGTGTGTTATGTTATAGTATATTTGCTGAATATAGTATATCTGCCAAATCATAGTATTTATCCCAAATCATAGTATTTGTGCAAAATTACAGTATTTCTGCTAAAAAGCAGAAATAGTACCTTTAGCAGAAATTTGTGTCAAAAGATATTATTTATGTTAAAACATAGTATTTCTGCTAAATCATAGTATTTCTGCCAAATCATAGTATTTGTACTTATTCATAGTACTTGTGCCAAATCATAGTATTTGTACCCAATCATAGTATTTCTGCAATATGATCGTATTTGTGCCAAATCATGGTATCTTTTGCCAAATCATGGTATTTGTGCCAAATCATGTTATTTGCCCAGTTAAAATTTCTGTTATATTATAGTGTTACTACTAAGTCGTAGAATTTCTGTTATGTTATAGTATATCTGCTGATTATAGTATATGTGCCAAATAATAGTATTTATAGCAAATCATAGTATTACCGCCCAAATATTTCTTGTAGTATTTGTAGTAGTAGTTGTTGTAGTATTTGTGCAAAAACATAGAATTTCTGCAAAATCATAGTATATCTGTTATGTTATAGTATTACTACTAAGGCATAGTATTCCTACCAAATCATAGTATTCCAAATCATAGTATTACTGCAATTCCATAGTATTTGAGCGAAATCGTAGTATTTGTGCAAAACCATACTATGTCTGCAAAATCACATTATATCTGCTATGTTATAGTATTACTACTAAGGCATAGTATTTCTACCAAATCATAGTATTCCTTCAAAATCATAGTATCACTGCAATTTCATAGTATTTGAGCGAAATTGTAGTATTTGTACTAAATCATGGTATTTTTTGCAAATCATATTATTTGAACCAAAACATTGTATTTGTACGAAGTCATAGTATTTCTTCTAAATCATAGTATTTCACCCAAATCTCAGTAGTTGTGCTAAAACCCAGTATTATTGCCAAATCGTAGTGTTTGTACTGAAACATAGTATTTGTGCCAATAAGAGTATTTGTACTAAATCATAGTACTTGTGCCAAATCATAGTATTTCTGCCATATTGTGCTAGTTGTGCAAAAACATAGACTGTCTGCAAAATCATAGTATATCTGTTATGTTATAGTATTACTACTAAGTCACAGTATTTCTGCCAATTCGTAGTATTTGTACTAAATCATACTACTCGTGCCAAATCATAGCATTGAAATCAAAATATAGTATTTGTACCAAAGCATTGTATTTGTAATGCAGTACAGTATTTCTGCCAAATCATAGAATTACTGCAATTTCATAGTATTTTGAGGAATCCCTTTTGTTATAGTATTACTTCTAAGTCATAGTATTTCTGCTTTGTCATAGTATTTGTACTGAAACATAGTATTTCTGCCAAATCATAGTATTACTGCTATTTCATAGTATTTGAGTGAAATTACAGTGTTTCTGCAAAAACATTGTATTTCTGCAAAATCATAGTATTTCTCTCATCTTAAAGTACTCAATTATTGTATTTGTGCCAAAGTTTAGTATTTCTGCCAAATGATATTATCTCTGCTAAATCATAGTGTCTGCCAAATCATAGTATTTGTGCCAAATTATGGGATTTTGCCAAAACATGGTACTTGTGCCAAATTATAGTATTTGTGCCCAATTAATATTTCTGTTATGTTATAGTATTACTACTAAGTCGTAGAATTTCTGTTATGTTCTGCCAAATCATAGTATTACGGCTATTTCAAAGTATTTGAGTGAAATTACAGTGTTTCTGCAAAGACATTGTATTTCTGCTAAATCATAGTATTTCTGTTATCTTAAAGTACTTGCACTCAATTATAGTATTTGTGCCAAAGTTTACTATTTCTGCCAAATCATATTATCTCTGCTAAATCATAGTGTCCACCAAATCATAATATTTGTGCCTAAGCGCAGCATTTGTACCAAAACATAGTATTGCTGCTATATCATAGTATTTGAGCCAAATCATAGTATATGTCCTAAAACATAGTATTTCTGCCAAATCATAGTATTTGTCCTAAAGCATAGTATTTCAACAAAATCACAGTATTTATGCTATGTTATAGTATTTGTGCTTGTAGAAAAACCTGTGTTAGTGTGAGCTACATTACCCAGCAGCCTCTGAGCAGTGAGGGAATTCATGGGACTTCTGAGCTAGATGGTCTTCCTTCGTTCCTGTGCTAACGATTGAGGAGAGAGCTGCTGGGAAGGGGAGCAAATAGCCCATCCTGTATTTGTTGGGGATGGTGTGTGTCACATAAACGTGAGTTAATGTTCCATGCTTAAGATGTTTACCCTGCTACTTGTGTGTATTGGTTTTAGTTACCTTTAGCGTATGTATGTGCTAGTTAGCGATAGCTATGGCAGCACAGTTATTTTATTGTTTTGGGCTTGTTCCTGCTTTGTTTGGTCCCCCTGCAAATTTATGTGAATTTGTACACTGTAATATCGCTGTATTACGTAGTGGCTAAGTAGGAGGCTGACTGTTACTAAGTGCATCAGTGTACATAGGTCATCTGTTGTGTTGGAGTGCCCTCTTGTGGCGCCTTTTGGGTAGTGCCTTAGTAAACACTGCAAAGAAGTGGTATCAGACTGGTTTGTAGTGGAGGAATTTGTTGCCAGTTTCTTTCATCTTTAATCCGTATTCATGTTGTAATGTAGTAACTTTTGTGACACAAATACCACAATATGGCAGAAATACCATGTTTTGGCACAAATACTTTGATTTGGTATACTTTAGCTTCTTCACCCTTTTCAGCAAAATTTTCATTTTTTTCACCCTTTTCAGCACAAATTCCAGCTTTTTGGCGGTTTTCAGAAAAAAAACCTCTTTTCAGCAGAAACTCTGCTGATTCACCTCTTTTCAGCGCAAGGTTCTGCTTCTTTGCCTCTTTTCTGCAGAAATTCTGCTGATTCACCTCTTTTCTGCAAAATTTTCATCCTTTTTGCCTCTTATCAGCACAGTTCTCAGCAGCTTCTGATAATTTCAGCACAATTGTCAGTCTATCTACCTCTTTTTGTGAGAATGAGTTTGGCTCAGTGAGATGAGTAGCTGCCTTGAGACCAGGAGGTTCGAGGGGAATCCTGAATGTGAATGTAAGAAATACACTGCAGAAAACTTATACCTCTCTCTGTGTCTGTGTGTGTAAGGGCTGATTACAGCAGGTGCAGCTAATTTAACTGACCTAGATATACCAAGCCCAGACTCTTAACAGCCACTGTTCCCTTTAGGCTCTGTGTATGTGTATGTTTGTGTGTCTGTATCAATATTTCTCCCATGTTAAAGTATTACTCCTCCATAATAGTATTTCTGTTAAATCAAAGTACTTCTACTACATCTTAGTATTTCTGCTAAATCATAGTATTTTGGCCAAATCATGGTATTTGTGCCAAAGCATAGTATTTCCACAAAATAACAGTATTTCTGCTATGTTATATTATTACTGCTCATAGTATTTCTGCCAAATCTTGGTATTTGTTCCAAAGTATAGTATTTCTGCCAAATCACAATATAACTGCAAAATAAAGGTTTTTTTTTTTTAGACAAATCATAGTGTTTGTGCTAAATCCTAGTAATTCTGCTCAATCATAGAATTTCTGCTATGCTGAAGTGCTTTTTGCTAGATTACAGAATTTCTGCTAAGTCAAAGTATTTCATGTAAGTCATAGTATTTATACCAAGTCCCAGTGTTTCTGCCAAATCATAAATCATAAATAATGTGGCGTGTTGGGGAACAGCTAGTTCTCTCCCATCATGCCTTGGGACATGTGCTGCATTTGAGATGTTCTTGTTTCATTGTTTATGGTTACGTTACTTTTTAACTGTTGTCTTGAATGTTGTGTTTATACTATGGTACAAAGTCACTGACAGTTATTGTTTTATAGGAAGAATGCAGTACCATAAGTGAGTTCTGTTATGCTGTTATTGACCCTTGAAGCACATTGTGACACAAGCAAGTATGTTCAATAAAAACTCCCCTACCAGCTTGGGGTGGAAATACAGGCTCAATTTGTCCCTGTGAGCTTCTTTGCAAGATTCATCTGCATGCCACAATAATTTTAATAAAGCAAAGTTAAGACGAGAGGCTTGTGCCAATTCATCTTCAGACACTGCTGACACTCACGGTTGGAGCAGTTTTACTGTCATCTTACTGTTGAGCCATAAATTACGTTTGTTTTCAAACTCTTCAGCCATAAATTACGTTTGTTTTCAAACTCTTAAAATGAAGCCGTTTCTTCTCTCGTCATATCTCCATGACGGAGGTACAAAGAGCTATCGCAGTCAAAGTTCATGAAATTCTGCTGATTCACCCAGTAAAGGAATTGTGCTTCTATCCCACCTAGTTTTTGAGTTACACGACGTTTTGTAACTCCAGAAAACGGCGCTTTACGCCTCTCACCGCGATCTAATTCTGACTGCTCATCTCCCTGTTTTCCAGGCACTGGCTCTCTTTGCCAGTGGCGCATTTGGTAATGACACGGGTCTGCAGCCCAAAGGTCGTGGGTTCAATTCCACCTTGGTCCACATGGTTTTTTTTTCACTACAAATTTATACACTATCACAGACCTGTAATTTATATTGCTAATTTATTACAATTCTGCAAAGTTTTATGATTTTAGCAGCTTTTCTAATATGGACCTCAGATTCTTGTTAACGCTCCATGGCAGAAACAAGTACACAGCCTGATGAAGCAGACTGAGGCAGTACCTCTGATTGGTGAATTAGAGCAGAACCAGGTTGTTCTTTCATTTCATTTCTTTATTTATTTCACACATGGTTCAACAGTGTTTCTTTTTCTACATACAGAACCTTCTGCCTCTTTTCAGCAGAAATTCTGCTCATTCACCTCATCTCTTGTGTTGGAGTGCCCTCTTGTGGCGCCTTTTGGGTAGTGCCTTAGTAAACGTGAACACTGCAAAGAAGTGGTATCAGACTGGTTTGTAGTGGAGGAATTTGTTGCCAGTTTCTTTCATCTTTAATCCGTATTCATGTTGTAATGTAGTAACTTTTGTGGCACAAATACCACAATATGGCAGAAATACCATGTTTTGGCACAAATACTTTGATTTGGTATACTTTAGCTTCTCCACCCCTTTTCAGCAAAATTTTCATTTTTTTCACCCCTTTTCAGCACAAATTCCAGCTTTTTTGGCGGTTTTCAGAAAAAAAACCTCTTTTCAGCAGAAACTCTGCTGATTCACCTCTTTTCAGCGCAAGGTTCTGCTTCTTTGCCTCTTTTCTGCAGAAATTCTGCTGATTCACCTCTTTTCTGCAAAATTTTCAGCCTTTTCACCTCTTATCAGCACAATTGTCAGCAGCTTCTGCTCATTTCAGCAGAATTGTCCGTCTCTCCACCTCTTCTTTGTAAGAATGACTTTGGCTCAGGGAAATGAATAGCCGCCTTTGAGCAGAAATTCTGCTGATTCATCTCTTTTCAGCGCAAGTTTCTGCTTCTTTGGCTCTTTTCTGCAGAAATTCTGCTGATTCACCTCTTTTCTGCAAAATTTTCAGCCTTTTCACTTCTTCTCAGCACAATTCTCAGCAGCTTCTGCTCATTTAGCAAAATTGTCAGTTTCTCCATCTCTTTTTTTGAGAGAAAGAGTTTGGTTCAGTGAGATGAGCAGCTGCCTTGAGATGAGAACGGTCAGGTTCAAATCCCGGTCATGGCAAAACCTGTTTTCAGTTTTCTCTTTTGTTCTGCCTCTTTTCTGCAGAAATTCTGCTGATTTACCTCTTTTCTGCAAAATTTTCAGCCTTTTCACCTCTTCTCAGCACAATTCTCAGCAGCTTCTGCTCATTTCAGCAGAATTGTCGGTCTCTCCTCCTCTTCTTGAGAGAATGAGTTTAGCTCAGTGAGATGAGTAGCTGCCTTGACACCAGGAGGACCAGGTTCGAATCCTGCTCAGGCGACATGTTTTTTTCACCACCATACAACTTTTTGCAACTTTTCAGCTTTTTCAGCTTTTCAGCAGACAGCTTCAGCGTTAAGGCATCCACACAGCATTTTCGCAGGAAATGCAAATTTTTCTAGTTTGCTTTTCCTTCTCAAGCTTCATTTATTATTTGTAAGTCAGTCAATGATTGTGTATATCTAATCCAAAGCCCACAGAGCACAGTTGTTGCTGGGTGAAGCTGTATTTGGTAAATGGACTGGTTCTTATATAATGCTTTTCTACTCATCTGAGTACTCAAAGCGCTTTATATAACTTGTGCATTCACCCATTCACATCCATTCGCACAAGCACATCTTTCTAAGTGCTTCATAGCTAACTTTCACACACATTCATACTCCAATGGATGGAGAGCAATTTGGGGTTAGTATCTTGCCCAAGGACATTTGGCATGTAGACTAGGGGAAGCCTGGAATCAAACCACCAACCTTCTGATCAGTGGATGACCTGCTCTACCACCTGAGCTACAGCTACTCCAAATTGCTTTATTGTGTGGATGCCTCAAGGCATTGTTTTCCTGTTTCTCTTTATTCTTTATCTTTATTCTTCTAGTTGCTCCGTTCTTTGCCGTTTAACTACTCCCTCAGTTTTCAGCCGATTTTCTCCGTTCAAACTCTAAAAAATTCTGCTCTTTCTGCTAATGTGTGCTATGACTTTTGGTGCTCATAACTTCTATACTTTTTGAGATATTGAATATTTTTTGCAATATTTTTGCCCATTGAAATGAATGGAACACATTATCAATGTGGTCACTTATTTCTGCTCGCCGGGCTGAGCTGTGTTTTAGCTCAGTGAGATGAGCAGCCGTTCTAAGACTGGGAGGCCCGGGTTCAAATCCCACTTATGGCAACAATTTATTCAGTTCACAGTTAAACTTTTTTTAAACTGTTTTCAACACAAATTTGAGCATCTTCACCCCCTTTCAGCAAAATTTTCAGTTTTTTCTGCTGTTTTCAGAACAAAAACCCTCTTTTCAGCAGAAATTCTGCTCATTCACCTCTTTTCAGCACAATGTTCTGCTTCTTTCCGTCTTTTCTGCAGAAATACTGCTCATTCTTCACCCCTTTTCAGCAGAATTGTGAGTTTTTTCACCCCTTTTCAGCACAAATCCCATCTTTTTCAGGTGATTTCAGCAGAAACCTCTTTTCAGCAGAAATTCTGCTGATTCACCTCTTTTCTGCAAAATTTTCAGCCTTTTCGCCTCTTATCAGCACAATTCTCAGCAGCTTCTGCTCATTTTAGCAGAATTGTCCATCTCTCCACCTCTTCTTTTTGAGAGTGACTTTGGCTCAGTGAGATGACTAGCTTCCTTGAGACTGGGAGGGCCAGATTCGAATCCTGCTCATGGCAACATTGCAACTTTTCAGCTTTTCAGCAGACAGCTTCAGCGTTAAGGCATCCACACAGCATTTTCGCCTGCTATGACTTTTGGTGCTCATAACTTCTATACTTTTTGAGATATTGAATTTTTTTTGCAATATTTTTTGCCCATTTCTGCCATATCATCAGTGGTGTCACTGATTTTCCTTGCCGGGATGACCTGTGTTTTAGCTCAGTGAGATGAGCATCCGTTCTCAGACTGGGAGGTCTGGGTTCAAATCCCTCTTATGGCAACATTTCTTTCAGTTAACAGTTAAACTTTTTAACTCAATTTCAGCTTTTCACCCCTTTTCAGTAAAATATTTCAGTTTTTTCACCACTTTTCAGCACAAATCCCAGCTTTTTCTGCTATTTTCAGCAAAACCTCTTTTGAGCAGAATTCTGAAAAGAGTTCTGCAGAACTCTTTTCAGTAGAAATTCTGCTGATTGAACTCTTTTCAGCAGAATTTTCACTTCTTTTTAGCCCAAATTCTGCTTATTCATCTCTTCTGCAAAATTTTCAGCCTTCTCACCTCTTATCAGCACAATTCTCAGCAGCTTCTGCTCATTTCAGCAGAATTGTCAGTCTCTCCACCTCTTCTTCGTGTGAATGAGTTTGGTTCAGTGAGATGAGTAGCTGCCTTTAGACTGGGAGGGTCAGGTTCAAATCCTGCTCAGGGAGACATTTGTTTTTTTCACCACCATACAACTTTTTGCAACTTTTCATCTTTTTCTGCTTTTCAGCAGACAGCTTCAGCGTTAAGGCATCCACACAGCATTTTCGCCTGCTATGACTTTTGGTGCTCATAACTTCTATACTTTTTGAGATATTGAATTTTTTTTGCAATATTTTTTGCCCATTTCTGCCATATCATCAGTGGTGTCACTGATTTTCCTTGCCGGGATGACCTGTGTTTTAGCTCAGTGAGATGAGCATCCGTTCTCAGACTGGGAGGTCTGGGTTCAAATCCCTCTTATGGCAACATTTCTTTCAGTTAACAGTTAAACTTTTTTAACTCAATTTCAGCTTTTTCACCCCTTTTCAGTAAAATATTTCAGTTTTTTCACCACTTTTCAGCACAAATCCCAGCTTTTTCTGCTATTTTCAGCAAAAACCTCTTTTGAGCAGAATTCTGAAAAGAGTTCTGCAGAACTCTTTTCAGTAGAAATTCTGCTGATTGAACTCTTTTCAGCAGAATTTTCACTTCTTTTTAGCCCAAATTCTGCTTATTCATCTCTTCTGCAAAATTTTCAGCCTTCTCACCTCTTATCAGCACAATTCTCAGCAGCTTCTGCTCATTTCAGCAGAATTGTCAGTCTCTCCACCTCTTCTTCGTGTGAATGAGTTTGGTTCAGTGAGATGAGTAGCTGCCTTTAGACTGGGAGGGTCAGGTTCAAATCCTGCTCAGGGAGACATTTGTTTTTTTCACCACCATACAACTTTTTGCAACTTTTCATCTTTTTCTGCTTTTCAGCAGACAGCTTCAGCGTTAAGGCATCCACACAGCATTTTCGCAGGAAATGCAAATTTTCTAGTTGCTTTTGTTTTAAGCATTAAATAAAATATATGTCACGGTCAATGTTCCCTTCCTGTGCAATTGTGTATTGCTGACATGGTCTCTGCGCACACAAAATCTGCGTTGCACACAAAAAAATTTCCAACCTGAATTGAAATTTAAATAAAAACGTAACAATTCATTCTGTGCTGTTTTGCAGTGTGAGTCAGTAAGTGACCGGTGACTGGCTGCTCCAGCCAATAATGTGATTCTCATTCATATATGCGCAATTAAATAAAGTCATTGACAGGTATGACAGCGTCCTTATGTGCCGCCACCAGTGTTTTAGCTACCAAAGCGGTGTGTGAAGACATGCTAATAACAACGTGTACAACCATTGGAGATGTGAGCAGGACAGACGGAATGATTGATGGAAAAAGTTTGGTTTTACAAAAACTTGTTTGAAGTCCAGAGTTACTATTCATTATGTTTTTTCCTGAATACTATCGTTGTTTATATTTACTGCGGGAAGAAATGGTAAAAACTGCATTTTCTAAGGAAATCGTTCGAAAGCAACCAATCAAAAAATGACATGGCAACATGGCATTTGGTTGTTTAGGAAGAGGGGAAGTTTTAGAAGTGATGGCAGTGAGAGAGCGAAAGAGAAAGAGAGTTTTGAGATGTGAGGGATTTGTGACATTTAGCGTGTTTGGAGTATAAAGTTAGTGTGTTGTGTAGTAGATAGTTTTGTTGTGTGTGTCAGAACAATGAGGTGACAGCTGAATGTCACAATTGCTGCCAAAAAGCTACCAAAGGCATATTTAATTATAAATACTGTCTCCAGGTAGAAAACAGGATGAGCAATAAGCCCCCTGTTGTCAGGCCTGCAGGTATCAGGCTATTGTTCTCCTTTATCTCATAGTGGACAGAAATTATTTTTTGGAGTGGCACAAATAATTTGTGTGGCATCTTATTTGATGCAGAACAGCTGATTGTTCTGTAAATAGTTTGAAATGTTTATTTTAAAAAAACGCATTGGCTGCATTTTTAGATAAATAGCTGCAAATAACTTTGTTGTTTGCAAAACTCATTTTCTTTTTTGAAGAAGTAACTAGTAACTATAATTAATTACAAAATGACTTGTCCAACATTGGTCATTATATACTGTATTTTGCAGACAGAGCGTTACAGGACTCTCTCCCAGACCACAGACTCAGTGTCATGATCCGGGGGTTTAGTTCTTAGGTTGTTCTTGTGCCCTCGTGTTTAGTGTAGTGTCAAGTCTGCACCTTTGTGAATTGTTTCTTGTTTCCTGTTTTACTTTGATAGTTCCTGGCCTGTGTGTAGTGTTTCTAGTTTTTCTTTGATGTCTTGTCAGTCCTGATTTCCACCATCTGTTTTCCCCTTCTGTTTCTAATTACTTGATGACTTCCTCAGTGTATTTAAGTCCCGTGTTTCTTTGTGTCAGTGTTGCGTCGTACTCTCAACCAGCTGTGTGTTCTGTCTGCTTGCCTATGTTGTGTTCTCAGTTTGGTTCTGTTCGAGTTTAGCAATAAAGGTACTTCAAGTTCACATTTTGCCTCAATGAGTCCAGTGTTTGGGTCCTCTTCTCCTGCCTGCACACAGCACACCATGACAATATAAATATAAGACACTGAAACCATCTTATACAAAATCATCTTTTGCTACTACAACAACCTGCCACTGCTAACACTCATCAGAATAGGGAGAAGATTGTGGTGTCACAGTTAAGTGTGATGGAAATGTGTTTTCTTTTATGTATTGGTTACATGTTTTAGTAATATGCCTTTTGGGACACTCAGGGTACATGGGGTACATGGGGACAGGGGGATCATTCAGCTTCAACTTTATTGCACACACAGAGAGGCATCCTGAGAAAGTTGGTGACACCTAGTAGCGGAGGAATTCCACATGTGGGTGAAGCCTTTTGTTTCTGTGTCTCTGAGGATGGGGGGAAGAGACAAGGGGCAGTAAGAGTAAGAGGAGATAAGGTTGTAAAAATCTCTCCCCTTCTGGAAAGTGTCAAGGATGTGAACAATAGCTGTGAAAATACTTCTTTTTAAACTGTATTTAAAGAGGACTGTGCTATCCAGCTGGAGAGAGACTGCTATCACTGCCCCACTGAATGTCTCTCTCTGTGAAGTGCTTGAGAATGAAACAGTGTTAGCTACTGCTCATTATGTCTGTAGACTTTGTTAATTAAATTACCATAACATAAGATATTGGTGAACAATGGCAGTGGTACACCCTAACGTCCCGTCAAAGTCCTGTGGAAATCAAAAAGTGGACAATTATCCATTGTCAGCCAGCATCAGTAGTTTGTACTTCAAGGAACCAATAAGAATAAAGCCTCTTGACTGTATAACAGTGAGACGGCAGCAGCATCAGACAAAACTGCAAAATGTGATGCCCCAGAAAATGTCTGCTCTGTGTGTGTGTGTGTGTGTGTGTGTGTGTGTGTGTGTGTGTGTGTGTGTGTGTGTGTGTGTGTGTGTGTGTGTGTGTGTGTGTGAGTGAGAGAGAGGCAGTGATACAGTTTAGTTTTAGTATCATCAGCTCTGACAAAAACCACAAAGACAAAACTAAGTTGAAGCTGAGCATAAACGAAAACCTGAGATGAGCTGCTGTCACTTCTCATTCATTATTTCTGATTCATTATCTACAAACTGGTTTTCAGTTTGTCACATTTATTTTACATGAAGAAGAAGAACATAAAGTTAATTTGCTATGGTAACTGGAGGACTCAAACGCAGGACTCTTTCGGTCAAAGAAAGAACGGGGCTTATTCACAAACAACAAGTGAAATGTGTGACAGTGGAAAAGTGCTATATACAAGGGTGCAGGGATCAGGTCTGCAGGAATCCACAGGGAAAAGGAGAGTGAACACTCTCACTCTTCTTCTGTCTCTCTTGGCGTCTCATCAGTCTCTCACTCCTCTCTCACACTGGAATTGAAACTGAAAAAGGAACAAGAGCAGGTCCAGGGTGTCTGTACACAGGGAAACAACGTGTTAGCACAAGAAGCAAAAACCAAGGAAACTAAATTAGTTGTGTCCTAGCCAGGATTTCACTGACACAACTAAAGCAACAATACAGCAAAGAGCAGTCTCGCTTCTTCCCTTAAGCAGAAGCTGGTTAATGAGACGCAGGTGTTCACCATCTCTCAGGTATGTTTGGCAAAGGTGGGAGCTCACAATGAACTCCGCCCAGGTAACAGAGGGAGAAAGAAAGAGAGAGAGGGAGGGAGGGAGAGGGAAAAAGAGAGAAAAACAGTACTAAAGCCCACTTGGAGCAGAATAATTATCAGGCAGATCTGCTGGACCGAGATGAGTTACTGTTAGTTCTCACTCATTATCTATGACTCATTATCCACAAACTGGTTTTTAGTTTTTAGATCTTACATGAAGAAGAAGAACATAAAGTTAATTCAACAGAGTTTTGTTTCATCCTCCTAATAAGGTGATGTACCATGATGTCATAATAATGTCAAACATGTTTCAATAAACCATCAAATGCATTATTGTGTTTGTTCATAATGCATTTTGAATATGTTACAATCACCTGGTACCATCTGGAGGTGCAGAGACAAGGAACAGCACAGCTTGAGCTACAACTCATGTTTGAAATGTTGATCACCTACCCGACTTATTGAGCTGTGCTAATACTTTGAAATTCTTCAGCTCACAATCTCAACATGTTAACCAGACCCAGTTTCACATGATAGATTTTCTATCTGCCTCTCACCACATAAAGCTCCTCAGCTGCACAGGGAAGTTCTTCAGAGGGGAAAGAAAGTCATTTATGTATTCGCATCTCCTGAAGTGTTGGAAAAATGTTAGTGTCTTATGCAAAAACACTGAGTTATGATATTATTTGACAGATTTTTAGCAGCAGGACAGCAGTTTGTGTTGTCCAGCAGACAGAGGCCCACTCAACACTTCACAATTCTCTAAAATAAAAAGACAATTTTCCAGAGAAGTGAACTGTTCATTTTAAAACTTTAACTAAATAGAGCTCCACTGAAATCCACTGACTGCCCTGTTTATAGTGTGTTTGCGTGCCCATGCGTGAGGGGTGGGGTATATAAAGTACCACAATTTCCCCGTTCAGATTCTGTCAAAACGTCAGACTGCTGATTTTACAAACTATCTCAACAGGAAGCCGTCCTGAGGTGAGTCACATTCACATAATCTTTAGGAGGAGAACAGTTTTAAGGAAACTGTATGTTAATGCGCACAAATTAGAATTATGAGACAGGAAGTTACACAAAGAAGTTTTATTAATTAATTAATTTTATAAAATGTTTTTTAAATGTTAAATGCTTTTATATGAATGACATGGATGTTGTATAAATGAAAACCCAATGGAAATGTCTGTATTAACTTTACTTAACTGATAGACCCTGATGATGATGATAGATTCCAGTGTTGAATCTAATATATGTAACAGTGTATATGGACATAGCTTTTTATCAGGTAAACATCAGTAATTAAATTAATCCCTCTTTCACTAAAATCATATTATTGCTGAAATTACTGAAATGCTTTTCTGTTATCGTTTCAAAACTACCAAAGATCTCTTTGTGTATCCTGTGTGTGTGTGTGTGTGTGTGTGTGTGTGTGTGTGTGTGTGTGTGTGTGTGTGTGTGTGTGTGTGTAAGTAAATAAGAAAGGTTACATTGGTTAGCTTATATCATGTTAACTGTTGCAAATAAGTACCAGATGCTGGTGTGTGCATTCAGGTCGGTACTCAATATTTTATGTAATTGTGCTGCTGTTCAACCTCTTGTTGACTTTACAAAAAGTTAATACAATTTACATCAATGACAAATTGCAAATAAAGTACTGCAGTCCTTTGCTCTCCAACCATCATTTGAATGTTTTCAATTTTGAGGTGGTCAAAATACAAGATATTTGCTGAACTATTGTATGCAAAAATCAGTGTTTATTTACATCATTCATTTACACCAAAAACAGTTTGTGTGTTGGCGATACGCAGTCAGAGGTTTTCGTAGCAGTAATGCTGATTATCAATCAATCAATCAATCAAAATTTATTTATATAGCACATTTAAAAACAACAGTTTTGATCATAGTGCTTCACAAATTAGGAAATAAAAATAAGACAAATTTACCAAACAATAATCAAACTATCTTACATCAAAGCCAGAGTAAAAAGATGGGCCTTTAAGGCGATAGTGGCTCAAAGAGTTGGCAGTTCGTCTTGTAACCGGAAGGTTGCCGGTTCGAGCCCCGGCTCGGATAGTCTCTGTCGTTGTGTCCTTGGGCAAAACACTTCACCGCCTACTAGTAATGGCCAGATGGTGCGATATGGCAGCCTCGATTCTGTCAGCATGCACCAGGGCAGCTGTGGCTACAACTGTGTGAATGAATAGTGAAATTGTAAAGCGCTTTGAGGGCCCCGAAAAATGCTACATAAATGCAATCCATTATTATTTAAACGAGATTTAAAAGACTGAATAGTCTCAGAAGAGCGAATGGCAATAGGGAGGTTGTTCCACAGTCTAGGGCTGCCATAGCAAAGGCACGATTGCCTCTGGTTTTCAACCTAGACTTAGGTTGTATTAAGAGCTTCTGGTTAGAAGATCTGAGAGCTTTTAGTTTTAAGTACCAAATTCTACATTCAAAAATAATTTTATATTGTCTGGGAGATTGAAAGGATCATGTGCATGCGCAAAATCATCCTTTTTCTGAAAAAATGTATTTGAGCTCTATCGAGCTGGCTTTGAAATGTACTGTGATGCATTTTTAGGTTATATTTCTGATGCCAGAATATTTTTAAATAATTCAGTTCAGCCTTGTTTTCATCTTTAATTTCAAACTGATATAAAAGCAATGTTAACATGCTGCATATTCAACAAACTGTTTTTCTTTACTGCAGAAAAGAGTGAACGAATTTATTTCAGCAGCTCCATCACACAGAGAGAAACCAGAGATGGATTTTTTCACTTTTGTGATTTTCATTAACATCTTTGTCTTCCCGCCTTTGACCATAATTGTCATCTGTTGTGTGGTATGTAAATTTTGACTGTCATTAATCACTTTTATATCAGTCTGACTGTGAATGATATGAAGAGCAGTGTTGGGACTAACGTCCCGTTACAGTAACTACGTCATTATTGTGGTAACGAGCACGGTAACTAGTTATTATGCCAAAATCAGGAACGCGTTAGTCATTACTGGGATTTAGATAGGCTCGTTACTCGTTACTTCGTGTGGTGGATATCGCGGAGCTTCCACAGATTCAATAACATTAGCAAGTGGTGGAGGCCAGCAGGTGGATGAGAGAAAAGGGAGGCAAGAGGAGAGACCCGAAGCGGCCGCCGGTCCGCGTGTCAGGTGAACTGAACTTCAGGTAAGAAGTTATGACCTGCAGTCTATCTGGGTCAGATATAAACCAAGTTTAGGTGGAGTTTATTTTCGGTATGCTGACATTTTCGTACTGCGTGCTAGCTAGCATGACGGAGTTTCTATACAGCTGGGTGGGTGCTATGTTACTGATGTTGAACTTTATTTTGTTCATACGGTTAATTATTAGAGTTGCCAACCGTCCCGTAAAAAACAGAATCGTCTCGTATTCAGAGAAAATATTGCGCGTTTCGTACTGAGGTGAAAAGGAACACAGTTTGTCCCGGACTTCAGCAACAACGAAAAAGACACAAAGCTGAAGCTGCACAGCTGCCTCTTCTTCTCTCATTCTCTCCCCCTCCCTCTCCTGTTTCTACTTAAATCATGAAACTGATCAATGATCAGCTGATCGGCTTTCCTCTCTTGTTTGTTTATCGCCCACTTCGCGCCAGAAAGAGGAAACTAGCGGATGTCTTGCTAAACAACAGCAGCACGTTTGATCAGCTGTTGTTAGAATTTATTTAATATTAATTTCTAGTATCAGCTGATGTTTGCTGGAGCCACAGCTGTAAAGCTGCTGGTATGATGTCGGTTTGGTTATCTGCTGAGAGGGAAACATGCAGATGAAACCAGGAGATGTCCTTACTGAATCATCAGAGCTGAACAGGTGATGGAGAAACAGGTTTACCTTTTAGGTGACATGAATGAGTTGACGTTATGAACTGTTTCTGAGAGACAAATAACACCAGGATCCTTTTCTATGTAGCTGACAGCTGGTAACTGTGCAGGGGCGGGTCTAGCAAAGTGTTGCCAGGGGGCCAGGTAGGGCATTAACAGGGAAAGGGGGGCACAAAGAAATACTTTTCTTTCTTATTCTCATTTAAAATGTTTAGCTTTTAAAAAAATAATTATCTGAGTCTTACAATAAACGATTGACAGTTTTTGTGTTGGATGTAAAAAGCGCACATGACGCTGTGACGTAGGCTAGAATCATGACGGTGGTCAACGACGGTCCAGGCGTGGGATTTCTCTCGTGGAAATATGCACATTATCTTTTCCTTTCTATTGGTAGGTGGCACAGTGCACTTGTGGCAAGTAAGCAAGCTAGAAGACTGGAAATCTTGCTGGGTATCCAGTTACGAAAGCAAAAGAAATTAACAAGAGTAAAATCAAAGTTACTTTCCCTAGTAACTAGTTACTTTGAAAGTAACGAGTAACTTGAAGTAACTGAGTTACTTTTGATGGAAGTAACTAGTAATGTAACTCAGTTACTCATTTAAAGTAACTTACCCAACACTGATGAAGAGTCATCTGAACACATTTGGAGTGCTGCAGAGACGAAAACATTTAATCATTATTTTGACTATTTCGATGATTTTGATCATTATTTTGATTTTAGATATGACATTCCTGTTGCTCTATAACTTACAATAAATAAAGAGGTGAATAAATACAGTATGTAGCCATGCAGCAGGCAGGTTAAGACCCACAATGCAGGACTAGTAAACTCAGAAACAGCTTAATAGCTGGTTTAATGAGAATCAAGGTGCAGAACAAGGAAAGTAGGCTGGACATAAACTAAGAACTCTTTCACTAGTAAATAACACAGAACTCACTGGATGCACAGCTCGAAGGAATGAGGGGGGATGAAACAAAGAGACAAAAGGGACAAAAGGGAAAATAAAACATGGAGACACGACTAACCTGAGGAACCACAAAGAGAGACCAAATACAGATGAGACTAAATGACAGACAGGGAAACACAAGGGATGTTAGAATAATAAAGGGTCTCAAGGAACAAAATGAAACAGGAAAACACTAAAATAAGATACCAGACCTGGAAAAATAAAGAAAAATAGAGTAAAAAGACTTGAAACTTAAAATCACTGAGTCAACAACCTGGGATAAACAATGTGGGCTTCATAGATCATTGGCAAACCTTCTGGAGGAAACCTGGTCTTGTTAGGGGAGACGGCATCCATCCCACTTTGGATGGAGCAGCTCTCGTTTCTAGAAAATTTATTAAACCCCCCCAAAATATGACTATCCAGAGTTGGGACCAGGAAGTTGCAGTCTTACACGCCTCTCTGCGGCTTCTCTCCTCCTGTTACCCCTCCAAAACCCCATCTCCATAGAGACTGTGTCAGCTCCCAAACAGACAAAAAACAAAGTAAAAACCAGCAACAAACAACTTAAACATAAAAAATCACAAAGAAAGAACAATACAGTATCCACATCTGAACCAAACAGTGAAATGTGGATTATTTAAATATTAGGTCTCTCTCTTCCAAGTCCCTGTTAGTACATGACTTAATAATTGATCAACAAATTGATTTACTCTGCTTTACAGAAACCTGATTGCAGCAGGATGATTATGTTAATTTAAATGAATCAACACCCCCGAGTCATTCTAACTACCAGAAATCATGAAGCACACGCCAAGAGGGTGGTGTGGCAGCAATTTTTCACACCAGCCTATTAATCAATGAAAGACCATCCATCCATCCGTCCATTTCCTTCTGGTTATCCGGGGCCGGGTCACGGGGGCAGCAACCCAAGCAGAGAAGCGCAGACCTCCCTCTCCCCAGCCACCTCCTCCAGCTTATCCGCGGGAACACCAAGGCGTTCCCAGGCCAGCCGAGAGATATAATCTCTCCAGCGTGTCCTGGGTCTGCCCCGGGGCCTCCTCCCAGTGGGACATGTCCGGAAGACCTCGCCCAGGAGGTACCCTGGGGCATCCTTGGAAGATGCATGAACCACCTCAGCTGGCTCCTTTCTACTCTGAGCCCCTCCCAAATGGCCGAACTTCTCACCCTATCTCTAAGGGAGAGGCCAGCCACCCTTCGGAGGCAGCCCATTTCCGCTGCTTGTATTTGCGATCTCATTCTTTTGGTCACTACCCACAGCTTGTGACGACAGGTAAGGGTAGGGGCGTAGATTTGACCGGTAAATTGAGAGCTAGTCTTTTACACTCAGCTCTCTCTTCACCACAACAGACCGGTACAGCTTCTGCATCACTGCAGCGGCTGCACCAATCCTTCTGTCGATCTCTCGCTCCCTTCTCCCATCACTCGTGAACAAGACCCCAAGATACTTAAACTTCTCCACTTGGGGCAGGGTCTCCTCCCCGACCGGAGTTGGCACGTCACCCTTTTCTGACTGAGGACCATGGCCTCAGAATTGGAGGTGATGATTCTCATTCCCACCGCTTCACACTCGGCTGCGAACCGTTCCAAGGTGAGCTGGAGGCCATCATCTGATGAAGCCAACAGGACCACATCATCTGAAAAAAGCAGAGACGAGATCCTGAGACCACCGAAGTGAAAGCCTTGCGCCACTTGTCTACGCCTAAAAATTCTGTCCATAAAAATTACGAACAGAATCGTTGACAAAGGGCAGCCCTGGCGGAGCCCATCACCCACCAGGACCAAGTCCGACTTATTGCCGGCTATGCGGACCAAGCTCTTGCAACGGTCATATAAGGACTGAATGGCCTGTAGCAATGGGCCAGACACCTCATACTCCCGGAGCACCCCCCACAGGACCCCCCGAGGGACCAACGCCTTCGATGCTTGTTCCCTCCTGGACAACACGGCGGGCCTGGGTCCGCGCTGGAGAGACGGCGCAGTGGCAGGATGGCTGCTGTGTTTGCCTAGGATTACTCCTCACCCACTACCCAACCCTGTTGCTGGTCACGTGCTCCATAATGTTGTACTGTGGACATTTATGTGCTTTCTGTTCAGAGGAGTTTTTTTTTGTTTCCCGTTCTCATGTTGTCCTCCCATAGGAGCCCAGCATGAGTAGAGGTCTCTTTTTTTCCTCTTGTACTTTCCCATTGTAGTGTACATTTCAGTGGTTTTCTGTAATGCAACCGTTCTCTGACTTGTATCCCCATGTGATGTCTGTGTTGTGTGTGTAAGGTCAGGGGTGGGTTAGTTCCACTGCAGGGCAACCTGCATGTGGCGAATAAAATTTGAACTTGAACTTGAACTTGACACAGTCGAATGCCTTCTCCAAGTCCACAAAGCACATGTAGACTGATTGGGCAAACTCCCAGAATATAAAGAGCTGGTCCAGTGTTCCACGACCAGGACGAAAACCACATTGTTCCTCCTGTATCTGAGGTTCGACTAACTCGACTCCTCTCCAGCACCCTGGCATAGACTTTCCCAGGGAGGCTGGGGAATGTGATCCCCCTGTAGTTGGAACACACCCTCCGGTCCCCTTTCTTAAAGATGGGGACCACCACCCCGGTCTGCCAGTCCAGGGGTACTGCCGCTGGTCTCCATGAAACATTGCAGAGACGTGTCAACCAAGACAGCCCTACAACATCCAGAGCCTTCAGGAACTCGGGGTGGGCCTCGTTCAATCCAGGGGCTCTGCCACCATGGAGTTTTTTAACTGCCTCAGTGACCTCACCCACAGAGATTGGCAGGTCAACCCCTTCGTCCCCAGATTCTGCTTCCGCCACGGAAGACATGAAAGTGGAATTGAGGAGATCCTCGAAGTATTCCTTCCACCGCCTGACAACTTTCTCAGTCGACGTCAGCAGCACTCCACCCGCACTATACACAGAGCAGATAGAACACTGATTTCCCCTCCTGAGTCGCCTGACAATTTGTCAGAATCTCTTTTTCCAAGTCCTCTCCGAACTCCTCCCACACCCGAGTTTTTGCTTCCGCCACCGCCCGTGCCACATTCCGCTTGACCTGTTGGTACCTATCAGATCCGGGTGGTCATTCCTCCCAATCACACCCTTCCAGGTCTCACTGTCATTGCCCACGTGAGCATTGAAGTCTCCTAGTAGGAGTCCCAGGGGGAGCCCCACCCAGGGACTCCAAGAAGGCTGGGTACTTTGAACTGCCACTTGGTGTATAAGTACAGATGACAGTGAGGACCCGTTCCCTGACCCGAAGGCGAAGGGAACAAACTCTCGCGTCCACTGGGAGAAACCCCAACATACCAGCAGCAAGCTGAGGGGATACCAAGATACCTTCCACAGCCCAATGCCTCTCACTAGGGGCAACTCCAGACTGAGACAGAGTCCAGCCCCTCTCCAGGAGACTGGTTCCAGAGTCCAAGCCATGCGTAGAGGTGAGCCCGACTATATCTAGCCGGTACCTCTCCACCTCACGCAATAGCTCAGGGTCCTTCCCCACCAGAGAGGTGACATTCCATGTCCCAATTGCCAGTCTTGGTAGCCGGGAATCGGTCCACCAGGCCCTATCCCCCTACGGTGCCTCCTGCGGGTGGTGGGCCAGTAGGAAGATGGGGCCATGTCCCTTTTTTGGGCTGTGCCCAGCCGGGCCCCATGGACCAGACGCTCGACCTCGGGCAACCTCCCCAGGCCTGGCTCCGGGGCAGGGCCCCGGTAACCCTATCCAGGGCAGGGTGACCTGTTCTCTTGATGGTCTTTTCATAGGGGTCTTCTGAATCGCTCTTTGTCTGGTCCCTCACCCAGGACCAATTTGCCATGGGAGACCCTACCAGGGGGCAAAAGCCCCCAGACAACATAGCCCCTGGGATCCCTGGGACACATAAACCCCTCCACCACGATAAGGTAGTGATTCGCGGAGGAGCAACAAAAGACCAAGACAGACTTTTAATTCATTTGAAAGCCTGATGATTTTAACATTCATGTAGATGCTGAAAATGACAGCCTCAACACAGCATTTAATCTGTTATTAGACTTAATTGGCTTCTCTCACAATGTAAAAGAACCCACCCACCACTTTAATCACACTCTAGATCTTGTTTTAAAATATGGCATAGAAACTGAACATTTAACAGTGTTTCCTGAAAACCCTCTGCTGTCTGATCATTTCCTGATAACATTTACATTTACAATAATTGATTACACATCAGTGGGGAGTAGACTTTATCAAAGTAGATGTCTTTCTGAAAGTGCTGTAACTAAGTTTAAGAATATAATCCACCCACTGTTATCATCTTCAATGCCCTGTACCAACACAGAGCAGAGCAGCTACCTGAACGCTACTCCAACAGAGGTCGATTATCTTGTTAAAAATTTTACCTCCTCACTACGTACGACTCTGAATACTGTAGCTCCTGTGAAAACTAAGGCCTCAAATCAGAAGTACCTGACTCCGTGGTATAATTCTCAAACACGTAGCCTAAAGCAGATAACTCGTAAGCTGAAGAGGAAATGGCGTGTCACAAATTTAGAGGATCATCATTTAGCCTGGAGAAATAGTTTGCTGCTTTATAAGAAAGCCCTCCGCAAAGCCAGAACATCTTACTATTCGTCACTGATTGAAGAAAATAAGAACAACCCCAGGTTTCTCTTCAGCACTGTAGCCAGGCTGACAAAAAGTCAGAACTCTTTTGAGCCAACCATCTCTTTAACATTAACTAGTAATGACTTCATGAACTTCTTCACAAATAAAATTTTAATCAGTAGAGAAAAAATTACCAATAATCATCTCACAGATGTAATATTATCTACAGCTACTTTTAGTACCATTGATATTCATTTAGAGTCTTTTTCTCCAATCGATCTTTCTTAGTTAACTTCAATAATTACTTCCTCCAAACCATCAACGTGTTTTTAGACCCCATTCCCACAAAACTGCTCAAAGACGCCATTAATTAATGCTTCAATCTTAGATATGATCAATCTATCTCTAATAATCGGCTATATACCACAGGCCTTCAAGCTGGCAGTAGTTAAACCTTTACTTAAAAAGACATCTCTAGACCCAGCTGTCTTAGCCAGTTTTAGGCCAATCTCCAACCTTCCTTTCATATCAAAAATCCTTGAAAGAGTAGTTGTCAAACAGCTAACAGATCATCTGCAGAGGAATGGCTTATTTGAAGAGTTTCAGTCAGTTTTCAGAGCTCATCACAGCACAGAAACAGCTTTAGTGAAGGTTCAGTGTTGGGAACGTTACTCTTAAAATGTATTCCACTACAGATTACAGAATACATGTCTCAAAATGTAAAATGGTAAATGGTAAATGGCCTGTATTTGTATAGCACTTTACTAGTCCCTAAGGACCCCAAAGTGCTTTACACATCCAGTCATTCACCCATTCACACACACATTCACACACTGGTGATGGCAAGCTACGTTGTAGCCACAGCCACCCTGGGGCGCACTGACAGAGGCGAATGTATTTTGTAATGTATTCCGTTACTCAATGAGAGTAACATATTCTCAATACTTTGGATTACTTAATATATTATCATGCTTTTTACAACTACATGAATCTACTATTGCTGTGTGATTAATTACTATTACTGAAGAATACTCGCCATACCAATACCAACTAGATTTTTAAATCTTAATATAAAATGAGTAACAGTAGGGTGGACATTAGGTAAGGCTGTACTTTTTGCAGCGATCTTGTATAGAAAACTATATAAAACAGGTCCGCTGCTCTGAACCGTAGTAAAGGGACCTCTGGCTAATACGTCGGGTTCCGTGTCAGGCTCGTAGCCAAAAACTAGCTTTACTTTGTTGTTTGGGTCAGCTTTGCTAGCAAGAGACAGAGAGAGGCGTTGAAAGGCAGCTCCAACCGAACTTATTGTTTCAGAGGAAAACACTTAATTAAAGCTGGCCCACCCTGCTCATGATGCTACATTCTTTAGGGCTATGCCTATAACACTCTGCCTATTGCCTTCAAATTAAATAATTTTTTGAATAACAATTTTAAAAAATATTTCTTCATGTCATTATGCGGGCTGCAAGTAGAGGTGACATGGGCTGCGAGATTGGGACACAGGCATTAGAGCCTCTAAATGCATGTTTTGTTTGACTTTCCATTGGCTTGGAATTACCAAAAATAGAGAGAGAATAGCCTAATGTATGAAACAGGAAAAGACCGCCGTGTAATCCCTGTATTTCAACAAAGTTAATGCATTCTGAATACCACCTTTTAAAAAGGGTAACTGTAACGGAATACAGTTACTCATATTTTGTATTTTAAATACATAACACTGGTACATGTATTCCGTTATTCCCCAACACTGAAGTTTACAAATGATCTTCTTGGCATCTGACAGTGGACTCGTCTCTGTGCTTGTCCTGCTAGACCTTATTGCGGCGTTCGATACTGTTGACTATAATATCCTATTAGAGCGATTAGAACATGCTGTAGGTATTACAGGTACTGTGCTGCAGCGGTTTGTATCATATCTATCTAATAGACTCCAATTTGTACATGTAAATGGAGAGTCCTCTTCACACACTAAGGTCAACTATGGTGTTCCACAGGGTTCAGTGCTAGGACCAATTCTGTTTACATTATACATGCTTCCCTTAGGCAGCATCATTAGAAGACATAGCATAAATTTTCACTGCTATGCAGATGACACGCAGCTCTATCTGTCCATGAAGCCAGGTAACACACACCAATTAGTTAAACTGCAGGAATGTCTTAAAGACATAAAGACCTGGATGGCCGCTAACTTTCTGCTTCTTAATTCAGATAAAACTGAGGTTATTGTACTCGGCCCTGAAAATCTTAGAAATATGGTATCTAAGCAGATTCTTACTCTGGATGGCATTACCTTGGCCTCCAGTAATGCTGTGAGGAACCTTGGAGTCATTTTTGACCAGGACATGTTCTTCAACGCACATATTAAACAAATATGTAAGACTGCTTTCTTCCATTTGTGCAACATCTCTAAAATTAGAAATATCCTGTCTCAGAGCGACGCTGAAAAACTAGTTCATGCATTTATTACTTCCAGGCTGGACTACTGTAATTCATTATTATCAGGATGTCCTAAAAACTCCCTGAAAAGCCTTCAGCTGATCCAAAATGCTGCAGCAAGAGTCCTGACAGGGACTAGAAAGAGAGAGCAGATTTCTCCTGTTTTGGCTTCCCTTCATTGCCTTCCTGTTAAATCCAGAATTGGATTCAAAATCCTGCTCCTCACATACAAGGTCTTAAATAATCAGGCCCCATCTTATCTTAATGACCTTGTAGTACCATATCACCCTATTAGAGCACTTCGCTCTCGCTCTGCAGGCCTACTTGTTGTTCCTAGAGTATTTAAAAGTAGAATGGGAGGGAGAGCCTTCAGTTTTCAGGCCCCTCTTCTGTGGAACCAGCTTCCAGTTTGGATTCGGGAGACAGACACTATCTCTACTTTCAAGATTAGGCTTCAAACTTTCCTTTTTGGTAAAGCATATAGTTGGGGCTGGAGCAGCTGACCCTGAATCCTCCCTTAGTTATGCTGCAATAGACGTAGGCTGCCGGGGGATTGACATGATGCATTGGACCATACCTGTTAATAATCTCTGTCTTTCTTCCACAGCATGTCTTTATCCTGTTTTCCTTCTCTCACCCCAACCGGTCGCAGCAGATGGCCGCCCCTCCCTGAGCCTGAGCCTTTTCTGCTAAAAGGGAGTTTTTCCTTCCCACTGTCGCCAAAGTGCTTGCTCATAGGGGGTCATATGATTGTTGGGTTTTTCTCTGTATCCTTTATTCTCCTTTTTTCTCTGTCCTTTACTGTACAATATAAAGCGCGTTAAGGCGACTGCTGTTGTGATTTGGAGCTGTATAAATAAAATTGAATTGAATTGAAAATAAATAGTAATTCAAATGTACTTCATCACTAAAACCTTTGATATTAACATCACTGCGTATTTGTTCAAAACTTGTTTGAGATAATATGACATGCTTCTCTTGCATTTTGTGACTTTTATAAATATTTCTGCAGGTACGAAGAGATCAGGCCCAGATCATTTATTACACAAACCTTCTCATCTCCAATGTAATCCAGTTCTGTGCAAGAGTCTATTTGATGCCCAGACCAGAAATATGTCATCATGACATAACAGCCAGTCCTTTTTACTTCATCAGTGTGATGGCCAATGTTTACTTCCAAATGTGCCTTGCTGCTGAAAGGTAACAGTGTTTATTACTGTGTTTTTGTGTACTTGCATATATCTGGATACATATTCTGTGATATTTAGAGAAATCATCTGTTTTCTGTTGCAGATATTCCCTCATCGGCTGCCCACTGCTGGCCTGCATCAGACAAATAAGGCGTTCTCTGCTGGTCTCTGCTCTGGTCTGGGCCTTTTGCATTATCACTGTAGTTCCTGCCACAGTCTTTGAGCGGTTTATAATCCCCCCTATTTTTGCCCTGCTCCCTGCTCCTCTGTTCATCGTCTGCTTAGCTGGAACCATCAAAGGCCTGCGTGCTGCCACCTCAGTGCCCACAGAGGAAAAACGGAGAACTGTAGGAATCCTTGTTCTGTTGCTGTTTAACTACTGTCTGATGATGGTTCAAATATGGATTGTTTGGTGTTTCCTTTCTCACGCCTTTACTTTCTCATCTCCCTTCCACTGCCGTTTCATAGAAACTGTGGTGTTTAATTGGTTTCTGCTCAATCCTTTTCTGGACTTGATTCTGTTTGTTTTCATGAAGAGAGGTTGCACTGACAAGCTGCTGGCACGTCTGTGCTGCTGCAGGATGGACAGCACTGCAGCAGCTGTCAGCACCACATCAGTGTGACTGATGGTAGCACAGAGAGGTGGCCTGATGTAGAGTTCATTGGAAAGAGGAAAATGGAGAAAATCGTTTGTGAGATTGCTGATGAATTAAAAAGAGAAAACTGTTATAAGTGTCAGCTGACAGTAGATTTAGTTTCTGCTTCTTTTTTTAAAAATTGTTTATAATATTAATTTCTCAGTATTACTTCTTTTATATTCAGATGATATTTTCAGTGATATTCAGTTCTTATTTCAGGACATGTTTGTGTGCCCTCACAATATTTTCTTTTCTGCTAATCTGCTGAGGAAGGGTGAATAGAGTTTTAATTATTATGCATAAATAGTAATGTTGTACTGTGTAAAAGTCTACCAGTATGTGAATTATTGTTCATTTAGCTTTCTTGTGTTCTCACAGCAAGAGAAATTATTGCTTTGGTTTTATTTTGTTTTATTTTGTGTTGACTCGTTTGTCATTCTTACAAAAGTAATAAATCAATAAAAGGTAAAAAAAAAAAAAAAGATTTTCTGTTCCAGTTTACATCATTAAGATCATGTGGAGTGATTTGTCATGTCATCAGTTAATGCCATAGTGTCTCATTTATAGAACGTATACTTTTATGGTGGTGTGTTCACATTTTTGCTTTTTTAACCCACATAAAAGCTTTAAGAAGTGATAGAAATGAGGAAAGATGGACAGCCTGCCCAACCAATCAGAATCAAAGGTTCCAGTATGTTTTGACCAATGGGAATGCAGCCTGCTGCTATATGTCCCACCTACCTGCTCTGTGTTCCTGCTACCTGTGTGTGTAGTTGTGTGCTGGCAGGAGAAAAAGAGTGATGTGCTGCTACATTTACTTCATGAGAGGCTGCTGCACATAAGTTTGCTGGTTATTAGCTATCTTCCAGAAGTAAGATTACACTTGAAGCACAACTTATGTTTATTTTTATTCATGTTGATACATCATATTAGTCTCATTAAAGAGGAAAAAAACATGCCCCGTTACGTTATTTAGAGCCCCGCATGTTCCAACCGAGAGACACCATACCATTGTCTTTGGCCGTGATGCACTAAGATTGGTGAGCACATGTCTCAGTTAGTTTTAGTCTGTTTTGCACTTTATAGTTGAATAACTGAATTCACGTGAATTGTTTGATTAATAATTGTTGCATATGCAATAACTTTACTTACTTTGATTAGTAGGTTTCATATTGTATTTGGAAAAGTGTTTTGAAAATTATTGAAGTTATGCATAGTTTGTATAAGAGAGATGTTTTATTTTTATACATTTGAGTATTTCAATTACAAATTGATGTCAAATATGATGTCACAAAATCCTAAATTGTGGATTATAGCTAGAACAGCATAATTAATATTTTACCATATTGATCATGATGGCTGCTCTTTCTGCCTTTGCACGTTCTCTCGGAGATGAAACTGAGAAAGTTCTAGAGTCAGACGCTCGACTTGAAGCTTGTAATACACTGTCCTCGGAGGAAACCTCTGTTTCCTGAGATGCAACAGTCTTACTCACCAGAGTCAACAAAAGTGTTACTCCAGAGGGTGGAGGACATGTTTTCTGCATACCAAAAGTGCAATTTTCTTTAGCTTTATTGACAGCTTAGTATGCGTCTCTAATTATCATCTGTGGCTGAGCCAATCAAATGAAGTTATTTTAAAATGATCTTGAACAATATGCCATCTTCTGAAATGGGACTAGATCATAACAGCAATGTGTGAAGGAATGCAGAGTGATCAGCAGACATCACCAAGATGGCGCGGGCGCCAGCTAAAACAAAGTGAGCAGCTGCTCGGTGGAGCAGAAATGTCCCCGAGCTTCTCACAGGCAGTTTGCTCATCAACAAAGACTGTAGAGCAGATAGTTAAGTTCATACATACACAAAAACTTCTTACAGTCTGACTACTGATCACAATCACATTCACTTCTCTTCACAATAAAACAGGATAATTGTAAAAATGAACCATATATAATGCAAGTGCTCTTTCAGACTTATCAAACACACTGTACTGCTTTTAAAAGGAATACTATACCACCATCAATTTTTTCTATATACTTTAAGGATTATTGTTTTACATTTTAGCATGGATTTCAACACATTTTAACATTTCAACACATTTTATTAAATAACAGTTTTAACTTGGTTACAAACAAATAAGTTGATTAACTGGTTCATTTATTTTGACTAAAGAAAAACACAACATGTAAAATCCCCCCAAACCCACATGTACTGAATAAATCAGTAGGCTAACACAGAATAAATTGTGTTTGATTATAAACAATCTGTATTCATATGTGTCATGTTAATAACAAAAATGTTGATATTTGTAAATAAAAAAATACAACATTGATAACTGTGTAAATCTCCTGCACCTGTCCTACACAAGACCATAGAGGCCTAGATTGGAGGCTATGAGGTCAAAGACACTGAAACCCTCGTTCATCTTTCTTGCTTCAGTCACATCTTTCAGGTAGCATCACCTGTATAACGTGACGGTTTGATATGTGGTTTGGAATCTTTCTGAACTATTAAAAACAGCAAGATGGAGAGAGATAACTTCCTCAGCAGCACCGTTACTCTCCGCACCCCTCAACAACAACAACAAAACACTTCCTGTGTACAGCCCTCATGATACTGGCCACTCAGAAGCCAGGAAAACCTATACAAGGAAAATGCAATAAAAGCAACTAGGAAGATTCAACACATACTGATTACTGCTTTGAACGTGCATTGTAAACATTCAGATGTGTAAACATGTAAATATCAAATTATGTAACCACCAAATGGGTACATAACTAGCTCCATAACCCTTGTAAGTACCTCTTTGTGCATCAAGTGACATATAAATTTACTTCTACACTTCACACCTGCATTTGTCTCCTCTGAACAACAGTTTCAGCCACTAGATTAAGCAGACTCAAACAAAGTAATATTAGACAATGAAACCATCTTATACATAATCATCTTTGGCTCCTACAAGATTGCTGCTACTCATCAGAATGTGGAGCAGACTGTGGTGTCATGGTTAAGTGAACAATGGCAGTGGTACACTCTAATGTCCTGTTACAGAGTCCATGTAGATATTTAAAAGTAGATGGTTATCTATCATCAGTCAGCATCAGTAGTTTGTGCTTCTATGAGGGAAAATAACGTGTCCTGTATGACAGGGAGAAGTCAGGAGCATCAGACAAAACTGCAAAATTTGATGACCCAGAAAAGAGGTGTGTGTGTGTGTGTGTGTGTGTGTGTGTGTGTGTGTGTGTGTGTGTGTGTGTGTGTGTGTGTGTGTGTGTGTGTGAAGTGAAACGGTTTTGTTTTAGTATCATAAGCTCTGATAGAAACCACAAAGACGAGGTTATTTGCTACTTCAATGCAAATTTCTTTTTTAATGAGTAAAAACAAACAAACAAAAAAACAACTACAGCAAATGCTGCACATTATGATTCAGACTTGTTAACAGCTCCCTGATCATATTTTCTTTCTAATAAAGTTTGACTGGCCTCCGATGTAGGTGGGCAGCCAGCTAATAATAGAGAATACTGGGTAGTCACTTCAGCTAAAGCACGTTTTAAAAGAAGAATGCACCACATTAGGACAGAGTTTTGTTGAACCTGAGCATAAAAGACAACTTGAGATAAGCTGCTGTCACTTCTCACTCATTATCTATGATTCATTATCCACAAACTGGTTTTCAGTTTGTCACATTTATTTTACATAAAGAAGAAGAACATAAAGTTAATTCAACAGAGTTTTGTTTCATCCTCCTAATAAGGTGATGCACTATGATGTCATAATCAGTGTTGGTCAAGTTACTTGAAAAAAGTAATCAGTAACTAATTACTGATTACTTCCCCCCAAAAGTAATCCCGTTACTTTACTGATTACTTATTTTCAAAAGTAATTAATTACTTAGTTACTTTTTAAAAACATGATTTACAACCTGAATAGGTGATAAAGCGATAGATCTTTCAGCCCAATTCTACTTTTTCTGCATAATCCATCATACAAAATGTAATCAAATGGAAAAGTCTCTTTTTAAAACTTGTTTTATTATGTGTGCCTATGCCAAGAGGCACACATATTACTATTCCTCGGATTTATTATTCTTATTATGTGTGCCTATGCCAAGAGGCACACATATTACTATTCCTCGGATTTATTATTATGTGTGCCTATGCCAAGAGGCACACATATTACTATTCCTCGGATTTATTATTATGTGTGCCTATGCCAAGAGGCACACATATTACTATTCCTCGGATTTATTATTCTTATTATTATTATTATTATTATTTTCCTTTTTCCGCCTGAAATTTTGCAGTGTATCTCGACCCGCAGTTTTGAGACAAGCTTCATATATGTTACCTCATTTTGTGTGGCTGGATCTGGAATGGTGTGCTATGACTTTTGGTGTTTATGAATATTATAGTTTTTTAAATATTAATATTTTAGTGAAAATTTTCCCGCGCTCCTCTGCCAAACAGTTTTGACAATAGGGGTACATATGTTACATCATTTTGTGCGGCTGGAGCTGGGCTAGTATGGTGTGACTTTTGGTGTTTATAACTTTTATAGTTTTTGAAATATTTAGATTTTAGTGCAAATTTAGGCCAATTTCTAGGCTCCTGAGAAAGATTCTGCTTTTGGCACCATAGAAACAGACTTCATTTGTGGTGTGTTGGCTCTCTCTAGTGGTATACCGGGAGTAGTATGCGGCCTAAAGGGTGCCATGCTTGGTGAAAACTACATATCCCACAATTCATAGCATGCCTCTACCGAGTCAAACAATGGCGGACACCACTTCGTTTTATATGTCTTTTATTCGTGTTTCTAGGTCACAAAATACACTTTTAAGATATTTTCAGGCGAGAATGTAGGTGTGTAAACTTCAAATATCTGCTCATTTTATCAAGACATCCCATATTAGCGACAATTCTCTTAAGTGTTGCTGATAGTCGGACTAGTTAGCTAGCGCCGCTAGCTTAGCTAGCTAGCGCCTTCGTGAAAAACCACCCAGGCTTGGCTGATAGTGAGGTGGCTAAAATTTGTTTAATCGCCCGATCGCCGGCAAGGGTCTGTGTCTTAGCTGGACTTATTTTTCGTTTATATGGGCCGATGATGCTGGTCGATGTGGAAAAAATAACTGAGTTGTTTGGTGGTGGAGCTACAACAGAGGGCAGCTATCCACCGGTGTGTGACAGAAAGGACATGCATGAACGAGACATACAAGGCGGTGAGGCTACCGCGGATCGACCGCTGTTTGCTAACGCGGAGGTCAATCGTGGATGAGGAAAAGCGAAGGCAGGAGCGTGAGGTGAACTGAATTTCAGGTAAGAAGTTATGACCTGCACTCTATTTGGGTCAGATATAAACCGAGTTTAGGTGTAGTTTATTTAGCAACAGTTCTCTTACGTGTTGCTGATAGCTGGCTGGCTAGCTAGCTAGCGCTGCTAGCTTAGCGCCGCTAGCTTAGCGCGGCTAGCGACCCTTCGTGAAAAACCACCCAGGCTTGGCTGATAGTGAGGTGGCTAAAATTTGTTTAATCGCCCGATCGCTCGGCAAGGGTCTGTGTCTTAGCTGGACTTATTTTTCGTTTATATGGGCCGATGATGCTGGTCGATGTGGAAAAATAACTGAGTTGTTTGGTGGTGGAGCTACAACAGAGGGCAGCTATCCACCGTGTGTGACAGAAAGGACATGCCGCGAACGAGACATACAAGGCGGTGAGGCTACCGCCGATCGACCGGTGTTTGCTAACGCGGAGGTCAATCGTGGATCAGGGAAAGCGAAGGCAGGAGCGTGAGGTGAACTGAATTTCAGGTAAGAAGTTATGACCTGCACTCTATTTGGGTCAGATATAAACCGAGTTTAGGTGTAGTTTATTTTCGCTGTGCTGACTTTTTCAATCACTTACAATAACTCGTACTGCGTGCTAGCTAGCACCACGGAGTTTGTATACAGCTGTGTGCGGGCTAAGTTACCGATGTTACCGATGTTGAACTTTATGACAGCCTCCCTGTCATTCTCTCGCCTGTTGAAACTTCAGTCATGAAACTGATCAATGATCGGCTTTTCTCTCTTGTTTGTTTATCGCGCTAAACAACAGCAGCACGTTTAAGCTTGATCAGCTGTTGTTAGAATTCTTTTGATTTTAATTTCTAGTATCAGCTGATGTTTGCTGGAGCATGAAGATGAAATCAGGAGATGTCCTTACTGAATCATCAGAGCTGAACTGCTGATGGAGAAACAGGTTTACCCTTAGGTGACATGAATGAGTTGAAGGAAGTTATGAACTGTTTCTGACAGACAAATATACACCAAGCTCCTTTTTTTGTGTAGCTGACAGCTGGTAACTGTGCAGGGGCGGATCTAGCAAAGCTTTTGCCAGGGGCCAGGTAGGGCATTAACAGAGAAAGGTGGACACAAAGATATACTTTTCTTTCTTACTCTCATATAAAATATTTAGCTTTTATTAAATAGTTATCTGAATCTTACAACCAAAGTTTGTATAATAATACACAAGATTGGCTGTAGACCATTGTTCATCATTCAGAACACTGTGTAAAAATAACAAAAACAAAAAGTGAATGCAAAAGTGCATAAATATTTATTTTACGTGTTTGATGTGTGTGGCGGGCGTGGTCTGCAGTGCCGCTGCAGAGGAGGTGGACCCACCTGAGCGGCACCTGCAATCACGCCTCTCGGGCGTAGTCTGTGCTCTCTCGGCTGTTTTGGGTGTGTGTCCGGCTGTGAGTTGAAAAGCTACAGCCGGCTGTTTGGGTACACCAACCATGTGTGAAAAGTGGTCCATAACGTAATGCCTCAAAGCGTGTTCATGCAAACACTGTCGGATCTGCCGTGGTACAATGGGACTTCTGCTCATGAACCTGTGTGCTGGCGTCTGCAAATCGGCGCTGTACGAAGTAACTTCATCTTTACACAAAACTGTAAGCTGTTATCTGTGAAGCGTGAGCGGTGTTTGTTTTACCATAGTTCATGGTGGAGAATGGCTGCTCTTCTGAGTTTTGCTCTCTGTAGCTGTATGAATGGCAAACTACACTGAATAGCAGCGGCATAGGCACACATAAAATTTCTTCTGAAATTTTCGCTTTCTAGTTATTATTATTATTATTATTCTCCAGTTTCCGCCTGAAATTTTGCAGCGAATCTCGCCCGCAGTTTTGAGACAAGCTTCATATATGTTACCTCATTTTGTGCGGCCGGATCTGGAATGGTGTGCTATGACTTTTGGTGTTTATGAATTTTTAGTTTTTAAATATTAATATTTTAGTGAAAATTTTTCCGCGCTCCTCTGCCGATTAGTTTTGACATTAGGGTTACATATGTTAGATCATTTTGTGCGGCTGGAGCTGGACTATTATGTCATGACTTTTGGTGTTCATGACTTTTATAGTTTTTAAATATTAATATTTTAGTGCAAATTTAGGCCAATTCATCTTTTGGCGCCAAATAAACAGACTTCATTTGTGGTGTGTTGGCTCTCTCTAGTGGTATGCCGGGAGTGGTACAGCCTGTCTACCCTTATTTGGATTACCGTAATGATGACAATTTCAACGGTGCGCACAGCGTCGCTGCTTTCAGGAGCCATTGGAATTTTTAAGGTTGCGCAAATCATTCAAAAGTTACGGTAATGCTTGGTGGAAAACTCAATATCCCACAATTCATAGCACGCCTCTACAGAGTGAACAATGGCGGCCACCACTTCGTTTTATATGTCTTTTATTCGTGTTTCTAGGTCACAAAATAAGCTTTTAAGATATTTTCAGGCGAGAATGTAGGTGTGTAAACTTCAAATATCTGCTTGTTTTATCAAGACATCCCATATTTAGCGACAGTGCTCTGACTACGTCGGTCCTGCCTGACAGCTAGCCCGGCTACCTAGCTAGCTGCCGCACTTGGCTGCAAATGGATAGCGAGGGACTCTCTGTCGTTTCACCTCCCGGTCTCTCGCAAATGCTCGCATAGAATCAGAGTTACAGCTGGATGTGGAAAAATAACTGAGTTGTTTGGTGGTGGAGCTACAACAGAGGGCAGCTACCCACCGTGTGTGACAGAAAGGATATGCCGCCAACGAGACATATGAGGCCGGGCAGGCGATTGCTAACGCGGTGGTCAATCATGGATCAGGGAAAGCGAAGGCAGGAGCGTGAGGTGAACTGAATTTCAAGAAGTTATGAACTGCACTCTATTTGGGTCAGATATAAACCGAGTTTAGGTGTAGTTTATTTAGCAGCAGTTCTCTTATGTGTTGCTGATAGTCGGCTAGCTAGCTAGCGCCGCTAGCATAGTTAGCTCGCGCCGCTAGCAACCCTTCGTGAAAAAGCACCCAGGCTTGGCTTATATTGAGGCGGGTGAAACTCGTGTCAGCACCGGTCGCTCTCTATTTGGGTCAGATATAAACCGAGTTTAGGTGTAGTTTATTTAGCAGCAGTTCTCTTATGTGTTGCTGATAGCCGGCTAGCTAGCTAGCGCCGCTAGCATAGTTAGCTCGCGCCGCTAGCAACCCTTCGTGAAAAAGCACCCAGGCTTGGCTTATATTGAGGCGGGTGACACTCGTGTCAGCACCGGTCGCTCTCTATTTGGGTCAGATATAAACCGAGTTTAGGTGTAATTTATTTTCGTTGACCTTTACAATCGTAATGCCACGGGAGTTTATATACAGCTGTGTGCGTACTAAGTTACTGATGTTGGACTTTATTTTATTCATTAGGGTTAGTTCATAGAGTTGCCGTGCCGCATAAACGGAATCGCCCCACATTCAGAGAAAACATTATGATTTATTCTGTCGTTACGAAGCCTCCCTGTCATTCTCTCGGCGTGTTGAAGCGTCAATCATGAAACTGATCAATGATCGGCTGTTCGCTCTTATTTATCACGCTAAACAACAGCAGCACGTTTAAGCTTGATCAGCTGTTGTTAGAATTCTTTTGATTTTAATTTCTAGTATCAGCTGATGTTTGCTGGAGCATGAAGATGAAATCAGGAGATGTCCTTACTGAATCATCAGAGCTGAACTGGTGATGGAGAAACAGGTTTACACTTTAGGTGACATGAATGAGTTGAAGGAAGTTATGAGTTGTTTCTGAGAGACAAAGACCAAGCTCCTTTTTTTGTGTAGCTGACAGCTGGTAACTGTGCAGGGGCGGATCTAGCAAAGCTTTTAGGGGGGAGCTAGGGCATTAACAGAGAAAGGTGGACACAAAGATATACTTTTCTTTCTTACTCTCATATAAAATATTTAGCTTTTATTAAATAGTTATCTGAATCTCACAACCAAAGTTTGTATAATAATACACAGGATTGGCTGTAGACCATTGTTCATAATTCAGAACACTGTGTAAAAATAACAAAAACAAAAAGTGAATGCATGTGTGAAAAGTGGTCTATAATGTAATGCTTCAAAGTGTGTTCATGCAAACATTGTCGGGTCTGCCGTGGTACAATGGGACTTCTGCTCATGAACCTGTGTGCACAGCGTCTGCAAATCGGCGCTGTACAAAGTAACTTCATCTTTACACAAAACTGTAAGCTGTCATCTGTGAAGCGTGAGCGGTGTTTGTTTTTACCATAGTTCATGGTGGAGAATGGCTGCTCTTCTGAGTTTTGCTCTCTGTAGCCGTATGAATGGCAAACTACAGTGATTAGCAGCGGCATAGGCACACATAAAATTTCTTCTGAAATTTTCGCTTTCTAGTTCTTATTATGTGTGCCTATGACAAGAGGCACACATATTTCTATTCGTCGGATTTATTATTATTGTGTGGATGCTGGAGGCATCCACACTATTGAGTTCCTGTTTCTCTTTATTCTTTATACTTTATTATTATTATTGTGTGGATGCTTTATGCATCCACACTATTGAGTTCCTGTTTCTCTTTATTCTTTATACTTTATTATTCTAGTTGCCACTTTTTGTACGTTTTTGGCACTTAACTACTTTAACAATTTTCAGCCGATTTTCACCGCTCAAATTTTAAACTATTCTGCTATTTCTGCTAATGATGGCTATGACTTTTGGTATTTTATGCTATTATACTTTTTAAAATATTAAGCTTTTTTCCTTTAATTTGTCCCATTGAAATGAATGGGAAACTTCCACAATTCTGCTAAAACTTGCTTGTTTTTGAAACTTAACTACATTCTCATACTTTCGCCTAGAACAACCATTCAAACTTTAAAATGTTCACAAATTATTGGGCTATTCATTAATGATTCAGCTTTTTCATATCTGTTACCGTTTTCATCTTATCCTCTTTAAGTTTTGAGTTTCATTTTGTGATTTTTCAGAAAATACATGCGTTGTTATGGTTGCTATGCACTTGGCTTCCAGTGTGCCACTGTAGGTTTCGCAGTCTTCTCTTCATGTCCGAACAACTTCTTGCTACTTGCTCAATTTTCACTCAACTTCCACAAATTATACATCAAAACGTAGGCATTTTTGCTGGCTTTCAGAAAATGTCACCATCATTGTTGTGAGATTCATAGAATTTTGGCAAATCTCCTCAGACCAACATTAAAGTCTGAAAACTCTCCATAGAAAGTCAATGGAGAGTTTGTTCAAAATCATCGCTTGATTTCTGTAATGACAGGCATATTCGAATCGTCATATCTCCTTAACGAAGCGAAGTTAAAACATGAGGCTTGTCCCGTATATCTTCAGACACTCCTGACGCTCACAATTCAAGAATTTTTTCTCACCTATTACCGTTCTGAAATGAGTTAGACTTGTTTGAGGGTAGGAAAATTCGTCCTTCGCTCAAATTTCTTCAGATTTCAAACTCTGAAATGAACCACTTTTTTCTCTCGTCATATCTTTTTTTGGATTTCCACAGAGACCTGAAAATTTCCATGACTGTTCACCAAAGCCTGCTGTCTCTTACGGTGAAAGAATGATATCGATACTCCAAATAGATTTAGAGTTAGAAAGCGTTGTTTGAGGGCAAGTCAAGGCAGTTTTCGCTTGCCTCTACTCAGTTATGGTGCATTACAAGTCAAATATCTTTAATAATTCATATTTTAATGATAAATTGTAAACACTTTAAGATTCCCCATCTCTTCTGAACAAAACGGTGTAAGAATGACCGTTCTAGCCCCTACGGTTAGGAAATTATAGCCATTTGTTTGAGGGGAATCCTCACTATGAGAAATAAACTGCAAAAATCCTTTCTGTCTCTATGCTGGGTGTGTAAAAGCCTGCACTTTGGTGCACCAGTTTTGGCGGGAAAAAGTACACAGCCTCTCTGATTGGTGGATTCAAATTCAGCAGCTCCAGGCTGCTTGACTGACCTAGGGACATACAGGAAACACAGTATGCACAGCCACTGTTTGTTCACTGCTGCTGCTGCTGCTGTGTGTGTGTGTGTGTGTGTGTGTGTGTGTGTGTGTGTGTGTGTGTGTGTGTGTGTGAGACCCTTTTATGGCAGCATGTCATTGTAGGATTCAAACTGATTATATTTAGACTGGTTGACTCGATTACATCCTGTGTGTGTCTCTCTCTGTGCATTTGTGTTTCCATTTGTGTCCATAATTGTAATTGTGTGTATCTGCTGGCTGTTATTTCTTTCTTTTCTTTTTTTGTCAATTTTTACCTTTCAACAAGCACATTTGAGCAACCCTTACCATCAGCATTTTTTCAGCTGTCCATTTTGCTTTTTCAATTTTTCTATTTAAGTTATTACTATTCTGTTAAATCATACTATTTCTGCTATTTTATAAGATTTATGCTAATTATAGTATTTCTGCTTAATAATAGTATTTCTGCTGAATTATAGGATTTCTACCAAATCATAGTATTTCTGCTACTTTTTGGTATTGGTGATAAATACAGTATTTCTGCTAAAACATAGAATTTCTGCTATTTTATAGGATTTGTGCTAAATGTAGTATTTTCACAAATACTATGATTTCTTCCAAATCATAGTATTTCTGCTAAATTATTATGTTTTCTTAAGTCACAATGTTTTTGCTAAGATGTGATGCTACTGCTCCATGTCTGAAATACATTACAGAAAGCCCATGTCTCTGTCGGTGTGAGCAAGGGATGCAGCTGCACTGACAGGGACAACTACATAGCCTGATGAAGCAGACAGAAGTGACAGCTCTGATTGGTGGATTCAAATTGAGCAGATCCAGGCTTTTTGACTCTCATAGATACAGCTGAAAATATAAAGCTGAAAAAAAAAAAAAACCCCTGAAAAAAAAGCCGATGTCAGTGTTTGAAGTTTTTAACTTCTAATAACTTTACAAGTGTGTGTGTGTGTGTGTGTGTCTTTGTCTGTGCTTGTGTGACTCAATTTTTATTCGTTGGTGACCAGCATCCATTAGTGTATTCAACTTGACCAGATTCAGACTGATTGACTGGCATAGAAACACACAGGACACGTTTGTTTGTCCCTGTGTGCCCTTGTGTGTGTATGTTTGTATGTATGTCTGTGTTTATGCTTGCATCCATGTTTTTGCACATTGTTTTCTGAATATGGGTTATTTATCACTGTGTGTGTTTGTCCCTATTTGTAAACATTGCTAGGCATCTCATTTTTGCCTTAGCTTTGTGTATCTGCTGGCAGTTCCTCTGTAACATTTCTAATGTTTCTGAGAAGTTTTCACAGTTGAACAACAACTAATTTTTGAGGAAACTTCAGCTTTTTGAAGCTGGCTGTTTTGCATTTCCAATATTTCCGCTAAAGTATTACTTTTCTGCTAAATTATTACTTTTCTGCTAAATTATACTATTTCAGCTCCTATGTTGCATTTCTACTATGTGTTACTATTATACTACTGTATATTAAGTTATACTCTTACACCATTTCTTCCTGGTTTTTAGGTTTGCGCTACATATTAACATTTCTGCTGTATTACAACACTTCTGCAATGTTGTACTACTTCTTCCAAGTTACTATGTTTCTGCTGAGTTACAATATTTCTGTAACTAAAATAAATTTTAGCAGGCCTCAACCCGCCATGCATGTTAACCAGGTAAAATAAATATTTATGTAGATATTTTGCAAATATTTATTATTCATTTTTAGGAGCATAGTGCTTTTTTCCAAATTCAGGTGAAGGCCCTTTATGCGCTGAAAGCCCAAAGGTGATATAAGGATCAGTTTTTGTTTGATACATGGACAATTCAAGTTCAGCTTTTCAATTCATTTAAGAGAGACCTTCAACTGGATGTTTTTACTTTTTGTTATTTTTAAGATGTGTCCATTACATAAATAAAATTTCATTTACTTTGTAGCATTTCATGGATTTCATAAGCAACACAGTATAGTTGTTTATACAGAGCATAAAGGTAAAAACAATGTGTGAAGTGTTATCTTCATTTCAGATGTCAAAAAGTATTTGTGGCTCCCAGTGTTTTCTTTTTTCGTGCAAATCGGGTCCAAATGGCTCTTTGGGTCTTAAATGTTGCTGACCCTGGTTTAGATGGTTGTCTTTAAAACCTTCACTGAAGAGTCTTGTTGGAGAAAGCCACACCTTTACCTCACTGCAGCAGGGGTGAACAAGTGGGTGCAAGTCTATTTAGGTTAGAATCCATATGATTATAACCAATATGTATTAGAATAAAATAAATAAATGTGCAATGAACATGTCAGGAGTCACTGTTGAAAACCCTCATGGCAGTGGGGTTAAAGTACCTCCTGAACCTCTGATTCCTGCAGTGCAGCGAGGCGAGCCTCTGCAGCTCCTACTGTCCTGTGAGGATGCTTAGGTGAACACCAACACCAGCCCCTTGGTTTTGTTGTTCAGGAGAAGACTGTTCTTATTACTCCAGCCAGTTAAATAAATATATCATAATACAGTACATTTTAACATAATGACCTTATATTTATTCATGACTTTTAACCATAATTTCAAATTAAAATAATCATGTTTGAAATATTTATTCAACTTATAGAATTAAATCTCTGCTAGTTGTTTTCTGTTCCAAAAATATCTAGTTTAATACTATTTAAATTTACATATATTTTTGTAATTACACAAAATTGGCATTTTCAATGCCAATGCCATTACACAAAATTGGCATGGCGGAGTTTCCCACTACCCGTGAATGCCTCTTATTTTACGTCTCTGGCTGACTCCTGAATCTCCTCCCACTCTCTGCTTGATCCCTGCCGGTAAGCGCTGCTTCTCTGTCTCTCTTTTCTGAAATAAAATGTCTATAAGCTGTTTGAGTGATTTACCGAGTTGTTGTTAGTGACTTATAGAGCCAGTCGAAGTATAAGTCATATTAAAGTAACACAATGGCTGCTTTGTTAGTGAAACGTTGTAATTTTAGTATTTAAAAGGAGTGTTTGGTAAGCTAGCCCTAACAACCAAGTGCTAACGCCTAGCCTAGCTCCTATAGGCCCAGTGCAAAATGTATTTGGTTCATTTGATTGTTTAATACAGTTATTGTGTTGTATTTGGTTCATTCGGTGTGTTAGTGTTTCTGAGTCTTTTAGGAAGCTGAAGTTAGTTCTCCTCTTCACAAATCAGTCAGTTAAAACGGCCTCATTCTATAGGTTGTAAGGTAATAAGCTGCCATCTTAGAACCACTGATAAGCTGCTGAAGCAGCAGGGTCGGTAACTTCAAAGGAGCCATTTTACCGCCTCTGACAGAAGGCCGGGAGAAAAAGAGTAACGTGCCTGTGCCGGTGTGTCTGTGTTGTGGGTTAATTAACAGAAGGGAGAGAGAGAGTGAGGATAAAACACATAATATAAGAATAATAACATTTCTTAACAAGAAGAAGTTTTTTTTTAATTAATCAATTTTAGTTTTTTAGTTAAATTTTAAGAACTGTTTAACAAACACTAGTTTGTGCAGACTGGTTTTCTTTTTAAGTAAAACCTACACCTGCAGCTCTGTTTAATTTTTCACAAAGTGAGAAGTTAATAAAAATATAAAAAGGCCACCTTCAAATAAATAAAATGCTGCAGTGCGCCATTAATATTATTAATATGATATGTACATATTTAAAACAACAGCATATTAAATGATACTAAATGATACTGTGTGCAGGTGATAATATTTTTAGGAAGCAGAATTTGAATGCAGACCAACTGAAATGTTGAAGCCTACAAATATATCATCCAAGCTTTCATTTATGATTGTTCATGCTTTTAAATTAAACTTTATCAATTTGATAAAGTGTGCAGTGCTAGGTGTAGCAAATCATTGCTTATTAAATCTGTGTTATCTAATAGCACCAAACTAATAGAGCTATCACATAACTGAGAAACTTGTGTGGCTTATTACAAATGGATGAAACCACATTTTACCTTAATGAAGACAGTAATCTTTAATAAGGTGTAGAAAAAAAGAGGTGAGTTGTTTGTTGCTGTGGTAAACAAAGAAGTGTACTGAATCTTTTGGACTACACAGATTGATGTAGTATTGATTGTGATGCTGATCTGAGTTGTCTCATTCTGTATTTTTGTGCTTTGTCTTTTGTTACACAGAGTGAACGAGATCTTTGGTTTTGCCTTTGCTGGTAAGTAAACAGTGATTGTAACTGAAGCAGTATGAACCTGGCATTGCGTAGCACATTTGGCAACTTAAATACAGTTTGACCTTTTGTGATATGTTTCCATTTACTGATTGGCAAACACACAGGATTTGTGACCTGTAGCAGCAAAGCCCCCACACAGGACCCTCTGACTCTCCCTGAAAATGTCCCTGAAGTTTAATAGCCCATTTATGTATGATTTAAATTTCTTATGGCTTATCAAATCTAAACATAACTAAATGTCAGATGTCTTTATACAGTTGTTCATTTTCTCCTTATGTTTGTGGATTTAAGTAGCAGACAAAACAATTAAAGTGTTTTAGGGGAGTCAGTATAAGTGGTTGCTCAAACACTTAAGAGCTGCACAGGTATTGATTTATATTGTCTCTCAAATTCTGATGTATTACATTAAAGTCAGAACATTGTAGAAGTATTTTGCCTGACTCGGTATAAGTAATAGCTTTAACAGTAATAAAAACGAAGAGAACCAGAGGTGTGAGTGGACATTGTTAGGTACATTACAGCCAGTGTGTCTAATTAGTTTATTACTTATTTAGTGAATATAATGTGTTTTAAAATTAGATAGAAAAGTTGCCAAAAGGTACACTGCAAAATTCATAAATATTCCTAGCAACGGTACAATGAAATGACTTTTTAGTGTAATATTTTAAGACATTTAATTTTAATTACAAAACATGGTGCACCTCTGCTATTGTAACATGTTAATATTTAAATGTATTTTAAGATTTACATATTCATGTCAGACATGATGAGGTTTTCTGTTGCTTCTGATTTATATAATTACTTTGTAGCTAACATTTTTAAAAGTTTGGGTTTTTCACACTTTATTAGCACTGACCTGTTGTAGAAAATGTTGGAGCCACAAGGCTTCTGTGTAGGAAATATTTGGTATATCCTGCACTTGTGCCAATTGATGGCTATTCTTTGCATTTCTGTAGTAATGAATGCTTTTATTACACATGCCATGTGAGACGCTGCAGTTCATTTATCTCCTCTTTACACTACAGTAAGCTCATAAAGCCTTAAAGTAATTGAGGATTTTACTAGTTAATTTGTGTCACAGTAAATTGGATTGTGTGTGAAGAGGCTCCACAGTCTGAATCATCAAACAGTGATCTGATGAATTGTTTCCTTTCTCTAGACTGCTGATCTGATCGTCTCAAGTCTGGTAAGTAAAGGTTTGTCTGATGTGCAGTGCTGGGAAATGTTTCTCATTATATGAGATTCAGTTTAGTGCTGTGAGTCAGCACAGCTCTTGGCAATTATCAAATAATAGAAAAGTCTATGAAAATATTTCCAGACTTACAAATCTCTCTTATCATCATACTACATTTTTAATTAGGCCCTAATATCGGCCATGCTAAGTTTATTGTAGATTTAGCGGGTGTGTATTAAACATGCCCCATATTTGACTGAAATATGTAGAAACTGCTGTATAGGAGTCATCTGTCTCCAAATTTTTCATTTTGCCAAAAGTCATACTGAGTAAATTATTTTTACTTTTATGTTAACGGCTCCCCAGACATTATGATATAGTGTTGTACCAGGTAAGTACACACAGAATCGGGAATTTGAGACCTTTGGGCATTTAGGAACATGTGAGTTGAGTGCATGTGAAGTGTTTAAACCAGGTGGTCTGAAACTGTCTGCTCTGACTTCATTGTGTGGGTTTAGCTTGACCATATAATGTTTACAGTAAGTTACTGTAGCACCACATCTTGGTTTACAGACTCTGTTTGTTTTATTGTGTTAATAGAATGCAAAATGTCCTTAGAAATGTTCCACCACCATATGTTAAACATTTTCATTCAGTTGAATCTAATAATGTACTGTACAACTCTTCAGGGTGTAATGATATATATGTTCTGTATTTTTCGGACTGTAAGGCGCACTAAATTCTAAGGCACATTAAGTCAAACAAAACAGATAAGTCAAACTTTATTCAACTCATTTACAATAACTCTCAAAATTGTTCAGTTGTAAGACATAAAATACAGAACAATTCACTCACTTTTCAGGATTTGTGTATTGATGAATGTGGATTGATCAGTTTGAAATCTGCTTCATAAGCATGGCTCTCAACAGGTGCCAGGCCCTTATATACACACACACCATATTATGTTGAAGCACAGTACTAATTACTCTACGAGGGTGCTGACTATGGTAGCCATGCTCCAACAATACATCAAGTGGTGCTGCTTTGTAGCTTACCAAAGTCATACTAAAACATTTGACAGATGCCATGAGTGCCGTGTACCACATAGAATTGGTTTGAAATCAGTAAACACAACCATACATAAGGTGCACTGTCTATTTTTGAGAAAATTAAAGGCTTTTAAATGTGCCTTATAGTCTGAAAAATACAGTAAAGCCAGCTTTATTGGAAGTGTGTCTAATTCCACTTTCTTTCTGTCTTACAGGTGACCTGCTGCAGAAAACCCTCTCCTCTATCATTAACAAGCAATTCAGTCTGTCCTATCACTCTCCCTCTCCCTGCTCCATCTTTTTGACAAGCCATTCTATCTTCTATCATTTCTCCGCCATGAGCTCTATCTAAGTTGACAAGCTTGAACCTGAGTTGAAACGCAATCCTGTGACTTGAAATCAAGTTTTACCAGAATCTAAGTTTTGGAATTGAAGTTACCAGAACTTCGTCAATCTGTTTTCAGAATTCTGAGAGATCTCCGCCTCACTGCTCCATCTTTCCTGTCGTTAAACTCTCTCACATCCAGTCATTTTGCTGGAAATTACAAGTAAAAGTTGAATATACAGTAATAGAATTACAGTATAGTAGAACTCACTGTAGAAACTACTTACAGAGCCCTACATTTGTCATTTTAATTTTTACATTACACTTTGGAATAAACACTGATAGTTTGGCTTACGGGTGCTGTTACTTTGATAAATTATATAAAATACACACCTTTTTCAAGGTTTATTTGTAATAAGATAATCTGGTTATTTTGTAATACATACATTCAGACTTATATTCACATAAACAATAAATTGGATCCAAATATATTTTTCAAGTCTGTTTCATTGGCTATAACATTTGACTACAAGTTTATACTATTATTATTTAAGGACAAACCCTTTTTGTCACTCAGTGTAAGTATTCGGTTACAGTTGTCATCTAGAGGCTGCCCTGAGAACCCAGACTTCCTGTTTCCTGACTGCTGCAGAACATCCAGCTGAAGAATCCCCATAGCCTGTCATCTGATCACCACACCATCACAGCTCCTTATATTTGCTTTAAATTTTAAATATCTGAAAGATTTACACAAAGTCTACTTAAAAGCTAAGAGTTTAATTATAGCCTGTTGATTGTTGAGATTTATTCTGCATATTACTTTACAGAAGTATAGACCAATTTGTTATCCAGTCTGGTTAAAAAAATAGAAGTAATAATATACAGTTTTTGAAAAAGGTACAATAAAACAGACCAAAGTGTTTTCAAAGAACTTTAAATAAGTTAAACTAAATATTGAGTTTGTATTTAAGTGAGCCTTTTACATCAATTCTGATAAAGCTCTGATTTAAGAGAAAGTTGAGGAATCAGTTTTTCAGTGTTTACAGGTTGAGTTTTGTTTACATTTGTGTATAAATATAAGGTCCAGTTTGTACTTGCACAAAATGCCAAGAAAAGGTCAAAGGTCGCAGTCCCAGAAGCTTAGATGGCAAAAGCAGAAAGAACAGGTAAATGTTTCTCAGAGCGGTGAGGAGGTAAAGGTGTCTGTTACAAGTATTCCCAGTCCAGAAGTGCAGAGCAGCGTTCAGACAGCCGCAGTGTCTTATGCAGATGTGGTAAAGAGAGGTGTTCCCTCAGCATGTGTGCCAGATGCTAAAGTACAGCAGGTAATCCAGACTGAACCCCAGGTAACTGTGCAAACGCAGCATGATGGAGAAGCTCCAGGACCGTCTCATGTACAGGTTACAAACAGTGAAAGTCGTCCACGAGTGAGTAGCATCTGTGCGTCCCGAAGCCAGGCTTCTGCTAAGTATGGAAAGTACAGGAATCAGCAATGCATGGCGAACAGTTTGGTTTTCCTGTCATTCTTACACGAGGATGAATTCATTACCAGAGCAGATCTAAACCGTGTGTTGGACAAAGGCCATGCCGTGTATTCAGATGCCAGAAAGAGGTTTGTGAACAGCGTGTTTCTAGCCTGTGATGAGCTTCCCACAGTGGTCACCAGCCGCAGACACGAGTATCAAGTGGACATGTCTCAGTTTGCTCATTATGGCACATTTGATGGTACAAATCATCTTCCGAGCCTTGAACAGGGACTACAGTGTTTGGCTTCAGCGGTTCGCTATGCTTTGCTAGTCATGGAGGAACCGTCATTGCAGTTTGCAGGCTGACTTCAGGTGAATACGCATATTTTGACCCTCACCCACGTAAGTCTACAGGAATGCCATTGTCGCTAGCTGTAAGTGGTGGAACTGCAGTTATGTTAAAATTCACACGTCTTAACGACATGATTGACAGGATCAAACGCTTGTACCGAATGTTTAGCATCGCGCCATCCTGCACTTATGAGCTACAGCCTGTCGAGTTTCACAGTGAAAACCCTGCTGACCAAAGAGATGCTGATGAAAACAGACAAACAGCTACAACTGTTCCAGCACCAGCTTTAAATGAACCTGAATTTGAAACCCCAAAATCCACTGAGCAGACACAGAAAACTGTGACCGACACTTTAGCCACTGAAGTGATGTCATCCAGAGTGGATTATTCAAATGAGCCAGCTGCTGAGCTGAACAATCGTCCTTATGATTATTTAGAAATAGAAACCCCTGCATCTTCTGTAAGAGACACTCAGGTAACAAAAGAATCTGTTCCTCAGAATGATTTAAACACTGCCTCCTGTTTGACTGAGACAACAGAGGAACTCTCACATAAACTGTTGAAGCTTAATAAACAGCAAAGGAGAAAGATTAGGAGACGATTATTGGTCCAAGAAAATCTTCCACAGAGAAAGGAAAATCAGAAAAAGAAAGAAAGACAGACGTACACTTTTGATGAAAGCTTTAAGGCAAAGAAAAAGATTCTAGTAGAAAGTCTCATGATTCTGATCACAGTAAGAAAAAGAGTGTGTACAAAAATAATCTGTATAAACTCAATGCTACATATAGAGAGAAACAGAGAGAACATTTTAGAAAAATCTATAGAGATAGTGCTAAAATTAGAGAGAGAAAAGAGAACGTGTCATAAGGATGTATAAAGAAGATTCGTATTCCGAGAAAAGCAGAAGGAGCGTATAACAAGAACATATAGAGAATCTCCCATTTTCCGAGAAAAGCAGAAGGAACGTATGAGAAAAACATATAAAGAATCTTATAGACAATCTCCTATGTTCAAAGAACAGCAGAAGGAACGTATAAGAAGAATATACAGAACTTGTGCTGGATTCAGAGAGAAACATAAAGCTTACATGAGGTCATATGTATATAATCTATATAAAGAAAGTGAAGAATTTAAACAGAAAAACGATCTTACATGATTAAACGTTATGGAGAAGAGAGACAATTTCAGCAGAAACACAAGGACAATATGAGAGAACGAATGAGAGTAAAATATTGGAACGGTTTTTCTTTTAGACAGATGCATAATATCAGATGTGCAATGAACATAAAAAGAAAATATCGTCAGATGCATCGACCAGCTGAAAGTTTACAGTGTCAGTCAGATAACACTTTAATGAATGAGGCCATATCTCGTTTCAGATCAAAACATTAAATCAGCACCATCTTATGTTTGTACTGTTTGTCTAAAAGCTTCTTTTCCTAATCAGGTGAAAATCTGCAAAAGAAACAATTACTCAAAACACGAAACTGTAGCTCAGCAGTGTCTAACTGGTAAATTTGTTCATATGTGTGATGAAGCATGTAATGATCACTGCAGCTTTCCTGATGAGAGAAAAAGGAGTATATCTGTCACACGTGTCACAGTTCCTCAAAAGTGGACGCATGCCCAGGCTTGCTGCTGTCAATGGTTTAGAACTGCAGGATATTCCAGCTGAACTGTGTGATCTCAACATTCTGGAGAGACATCTGATTGCCAAATGCATACCATTTGCAAAGATTATTCCTCTTCCAAAGGGCAGACAAAGACTCATACGTGGTAATGTGTGTGTGTACCATCTGAAGTCCAACAAACAGTTGATTCTTTACCTCGGCTCAGAAACCAATCACAGATAATGAGGATCAAGCTAAAAAGACGACTGTGCTACAAAGGCCATCAGCTGTTCCAGACTGTCACCTGGTCTAAACTGATCCAAGCCCCGTAAACTGAAACAAATTCATCCACAGTACACAGATATTGTTATCAGAGATGATGCATTGCTTTGTGATCCACGTTGCCTGATGATGACAGCAGTGATGAAGCCAGCATGGGAAGTGATGATTATGATGAAGCAGATTTAATGGAAATTGACAACTATGAAAAAGATGCCCTTTTGTGCGAAAGTGAGTCTGAAAGTGAACAAGCTATTAATATGCAATCCTGTGATGAACAACCAGAGGAACAAAATCTAGAGGAACCAGAAAGTGATTTGAACAATGGAGGTTTTGCTCTAGAAAGTTGTCTGCAGCCTGTAGACATTTCAGAAGAGATTCTCTGTTTCACTGATAACACATATTGTGTGGCTCCTGCAGAAAGAAACAATCCTGTTAGCTTCTTCAGAACTCCTCATTTGGAAGCCATGGCATTTCCTGTGCAGTTTCCTACTGGTCAGAATACACTGGATGAAAAGAGACGTCTTAAACTCACACCAAGTGCTTACTTCAAGTCAAGGCTTTTCAACATTGATGCAAGATTTGCTAAAGACACAAATTACCTGTTTTTCTCACAGTTTGTCACTGAAATACACTTGGCTAATTCCAGCATGACAATACAGTTAAGGAAAGGTAAAACTATGACGAAAGATGGACGCAAAATCACATCAGGAATGTTACAAAGTAAGACAGAAGTAGAAAAGCTGGTAAGAAATAAAGATGCAATCAGATTTATGCAGCCACCAGAGGAACTCCAGCTTACTGGCAGAAAACTACCAGAGATTTATTCAGTATGGTCCGTCAAATAGGAACACCTCAGTTCTTTGTCACTTTCTCTGCTGCTGAGATGAGATGGCCTGAAGTGATTCAAGCAATAAAGAGACAGCAAGGTGAAGAGGTTGATTTTGAAGCCCTGGACTGGTCAGAAAAGTGTGAAATTCTAAGATCAAATCCAGTAACCACCATGCGAATGTTTGATAAACGTGTTGAGGCTTTGTTCAGAGATTTGCTTTTTTCTCCTGCACACCCCTTGGTGAAATCATTGATTACTTTTACAGAGTTGAGTTCCAGCACAGAGGTAGTCCTCATATACACATGTTGCTGTGGATTAGAGAAAAGGTAGAAGTAGATGTGGATGATGACCAAACTGTCTGTGACTTTGTGGACAGATACATCTCAGCTCAACTCCCTGATCCAGAAAAACAGCCTGAACTGCACAAAAAGTCGCTGAACTACAAAAGCACAGCAAAAACCACACAAAGACATGCTTTAAGAGTGTGAACTCTGGTTGTAGATTTGGGTTTCCAAAACCACCATCCACAAGAACAATGATTGTGAGACAGGATGAGGATTCAGACACTGAAGCTGCAAAAGCAAAACTCAGACCTTTGATGAACCTGCTGAAGGAACCTGAAGCTGCTTCTCTCACCATAGAGCAGATTCTGTCACGATGCAACTTGACAATGAATGAGTATGAGCAATGCCTCCAAGACATAAACAAGAAAACAGCGCTGATTCTGAAACGTGACCCAAAGGACTGTTGGATCAACAATTACAACTCAGACCTGCTTGAAGCCTGGAACTCTAATTTAGATGTCTCGTTAATATTGAATGCCTATTCATGTATAGAATATCTCTGTAAATATATAACGAAGAAAGAATCTGGCCTCTCTGAATACCTGAAGACAGTTATTGATAACTCTGATAAGAACACGGTCAATGAATGTGATGAAATGAGAGCTGTGATGCAGGCTTATTCAAAAAGAGAGAAATCAGTGCACAGGAGTGTGTGACTCGAGTCTGTGGCCTAAAAAATGAAAAAATGTTCCCGCAGTGTTGTATTTGTACCAACAGATGATAACCCAGTAAAAATGAGTCGCCCGATGAGCTACCTGGAATCCACAACACATGACAGTTGTAATATTTGGATGACAAGTTTGAGTGATAAATACAAATGCAGACCTGAGACACCAGAATATGAGGAAATGTCACTGGCTGATTTTGCTGCCTTGTGCCGGTTGGTGAGTGGTCCAAATGAAGGAAAAGATGTGCTTCCTCTTCTAAATCAGCTTGGATTTGTACAAAGGCGAAAGAATGATAAACCAGCTATAATCAGGTATTACCACTGTTCACAGGAAAAAGACCCTGAGCAATATTATGGACGACTGTTGAGACTTTACCTTCCACACAGATCAGAGCAGGAACTGAAACCACAAGGGTTCCAAACCTATCAGTCCTTCTACAACTCAGGTTTTGTACGACTTCCATGTTCAGACCACAGTGAGTCTGTGAAAAGGGTTGTGAAGAGAAATAAAGACAAGTATGAGAAGAACTCTGAGGATATTGAGAGTGCACTGGAAGAGTTTGAACAAAATAGGGATGTTGTGATTGATGAATGGTGTAATCTGGCTCCTGAATCTGAAGTTGTGAGGCTGCAATGTGATGAGAATCTTCCTGAGAGACATTCTGATGATGAGAACGAACAGGAGAATGTTCCCGACTACAGTCGTCAGTCTGATGCTGTAACAGAGATCAGAGCCGCCAGAGAACAACCTGCAGTAGATCCCGCTGTGGTACGTGTAATGTATCAGAATCTGAACCAGAAGCAGGCCTCATGTGTTCTATGCTATAAGAGACTGGTGTATTCAGCGAGTTTGTGGTTTGAACCCAGATCCATTTTTCTTCTATATCAACGGTGGTGCAGGAACTGGAAAGTCACATCTGATTAAATGTATTCACTCTGAAGCATCAAAGATCCTGAGCAGACTGCCTGCTAATGCAGAAGAAGCTGACATATCAAATCCAACTGTTTTACTGACGTCATTTACCGGGACAGCAGCTTTTTCTATCAATGGCTCTACGTTACATTCTCTACTGAAACTACCCAGGAGTCTGAAACCACCCATTCAAGGACTTGGTAACCAACTAGATGAAGTCAGATGTGAGCTTATAAATGCTGAAATTATTGTTGTTGATGAGATTTCAATGGTTTCAAAACCCTTTTGCTTATGTGGATGCAAGACTGAAACAAATCAAAGGCACTCAGAGACCTTTTGGTGGAATGTCAGTTTTAGCTGTTGGAGATTTTTACCAGCTGCCACCAGTGCGACAGTCTAAACCTCTCTGTGTTTATGATCCAGAACAGATTGACCTATGGCAGGAACATTTTCAGATGATCACTCTAACCGAGATCATGCGTCAGAAAGATGATGTGGCCTTTGCAGAGATGTTGAACAGGATTAGAATCAAAGAAAAGACAGATGAGCTTTCTCAGTGCGACAGAGATTTGTTGTCACAGGCTGTGACTGCACCAGAAGAATGTCCAATCGAGGTCTTACACATTTATGCCACCAACAAGAATGTGGAATCCCACAACACAGATACGCTCAAGAAGCTTCATTCAAACATTATAATCATCAATGCAGACGATTTCCAGAAGGATAAATGTACAGGCAGAATGGCACGAAGAGACAAACCATTTACAGGTGGGCTAAATGATTTACCCGACACCCTGAATGTTGCTGAAGGAGCTCGAGTGATGCTTACCAGAAACTTGGACACACTAAACGGTTTGGTCAATGGTGCTTTTGGTATACTGATAAAGGTGGTGAGATCTGAAAATGATGGACAAATAATTAAACTGGGGCTCAGAATGGACAACCGCAGCCTATGAGACACAACCGCAGTGCTAATGCAGCATCTGATGACCTGGTTTATATTGAGAGAGCAGAGGAGAGTCTGAAGTTTAAAGGAGCGGTACGCAGACAGTTTCCTGTAAAGCTCGCATTCGCCTGCACAATTCACAAAACTCAGGGTCTTACAACACAGACAGCTGTAGTTTCAATGAAGAACATTTTTGAACCAGGTATGGCTTATGTTGCTCTCAGCAGGGTGACGTCTCTCAGTGGACTCTATTTACAGGACTTGGATGAGAAAAAGATTTACGCCAATCCCGAGGTAACTGCAGCGCCCAAACCATGAGACAAGCCAGCGTTGAGGAAATGATGCCTCTTCTTCAGGTCAGAGAAACAGCCAGCAGACCTGACACTCTTACACTGATCCATCACAATACGGAGGGTTTGCCATCTCACATCAGTGACATCAAGAGTCATCATGAAATGTGTTTAGCAGATGTTTTGTGTCTCACTGAGTCTCACCTCCAAGGCTCCTTTGTTGCAGACAGTCTTCATTTGGACGGCTACACCATGTTCAAACGCAACAGACATGTGTCCTACACAAACTTTCCTCACATGGCCAGCAGAAGTGGTGGTGGAGTTGTTGTGTATTTGAGGAATCATTTTCAGGTTCAGGTAAAACAGTATCTGCATAATGTCACTGATCTTGAGTTCTTAGTGTTAAAGGTTCAGGCTCCATTCCCTGCGCTCATTGCTGTTGTGTACAGACCTCCAGACTACAGTTTGACACCATTCATGCAAAACCTGGTAAGTCTTTTAGATTCACTTGAAATAATGGACTGTCACCCAATAATTGTGTGTGGAGATTTTAATGAGAACCAGTTACAGAGTGGAAGAAAACAGATTCTGGAGCAGTTTCAGTCTAGAGGGTATTCACAGCTGATCACTTCTGCCACTACAGACAAGAACACCCTGCTTGACCTCATTTTTATTTCTCAGCCACAGCACAGTCTCCATTCAGGTGTCCTGAGGACATATTACAGTTACCACAACCCTGTGTTTTGTGTCCTGTCCTCCAGCCAATCATGAAGTCGTCTGGTGAGTTTTGAAACAATTACAGATCATGTTTGTTACAGAGTTTACTGATTGTAGAGTTTTAAAAGATTTTTCATTGAAAATCTTATTTCTTCATATTGTCTTCCCTACTTTGTCTGTAAGAAGACCCTTTCTTATTGCAATGTTATTAATCATTTCACCAAATCATGGCTGTACTTCATGCAGAGCAGGGAGATCTGCTTTCTGTTATCATGCACCTCAGATCTGAAATATGCTGCAAAAAGTATTAAACAGACATAATTTATTTTTATTCTCATGTTTTAAATGACTAAATCTACTAATGCATTTTTTCATGGATGTTAATTGTCATCTCCTTTGTTGATACTTTTTTACTCTGATGTATGTATCTCAACAAACGAGAGCTTCCCTCAAAGGGCTTTCAAATATGAAATAGTAAATAAATAAATCCCAGATAAATGCAGGTATTTATTATGGGTCACATGAATAATAACAGAAAATTATATTTTCTTGATTATAGTAGATTTTGTAGAATCAAACGTTTTGGGAATGAATGAGTTTTTGCTTATCATGTTTTACAGGTAAAAAATGTTAAAAGTTTAAAACTATCTTTAGGCTACCAGAGATGTCTATAATGATTCATTATGTAGAGAAAAACATTTTACAGCTTACAGAATATGTATAAAACTGATTTAGAAGTACATGGAAAGTTTCTGCATCCATTTTTCTGACTTGGCCTTTATCCGGGGTGGGTTTGGGTTTGGGTGGATAAAGGCCAAGTCAGAATTCTCTGAGCAGCTGGAAAAAGCTGCTAATAAACAAAGACATCAGAAAGCGGGGCTTTAGCTGTAGCCCCGCTTTCTGACGCACTAATTAGATTTAGTAACTGACACCCCATACCAGCATTACATAGACACTTGGGGCTGAGATGGGTGGGTGGGGAGGGTGGGTGGTGTTAAAAGCACTTTATGTTTTGTAGATGCATTTTTTCAGACAGGGCACACACAGTTCTGTTTCCTTTGTGGGAAAACCTTCAAACTTCACCATCCTCAGCTGAAACAACAACATCTTAACACCATCTTCATGAACTGCTGAGCCAAACCTGATCCATCAGTGCTGGACTGCACAGATAACTACATGCCACAAGGAGACTGCTGTGTTATGAACTGCCATACCAGTGTGTCTTCAATGGAGAAGATGACACACCCATCACCTGACCTCCTGCCTGATCTGGAGACCATCACCATGCTGCCACACTACACACCTCTGAGACCATCAATGATGACTCATACTGAGGAAACTGTATTTCCTGTCAGAGATGCTCAGTGATCCTCAGAGCAGAGAGAGGTATGATTCTTTATCTTTGATTAAAAAAAAATGTCATTGCTTTTAATTCATTTAATTAATTTAAATCCTGTTTATTGCATAAAGAATTCCACACTCAAATGATTATACTTGTTGACACTTTTGAGTTTTAATTCACATTATGGATTACAAATCTATGCTTTTTCTACTCTGTCTCTCTGTGCAGGTATTGCTGTCTTCTGAGTTCTTCAGTGTCCCAACTGAGACATTCAAACCTCATTGCAGAGCTCATGTCTTTCCTCACCATCATGTGAGTGTGAGATTGCTCTGGATTCTGGTTATGTGGCCTGCAGCACCTATAAGGTATTTCAACATTGTCCATTTTATAACTTATTTCTAGTTTTTAGGCCTTAACACAAATAAAATGTTCCTTTTTCTGTATTTTTTTAGAACAAGCTCGTACAGTGTGCCTGCATTCCAGCTTCTTAGACTCTACGCAAGTGGACAGAGTATCAGTGTTTGGCCACTCTTACAGACACCGACTTCTGTCAACTGACTGCTACTGATCAGGCACCTCACTCCAGGAAGACAGAGGGCTGCAAGCCTGTCATCGTTTCCAGTGTGGCTTTGAATTCTTGGGGTAGTATCAGATTTTTCCCACAAATATTCAAAGGTAAAACTTATTTTAAGCTTAGTTATTAAATCAAAAGTCTTCCCTTGTGTTAATTTTTTTATTATTATTTTATTTTATTTATTTTATTTATTTATTTTAGATTTATATGCAGTGATCGGATGTGGTGGAGCTTTGTTAACTGTGTGTAAAACATCTGTTTGTGATGATATTTACAATGAGGCTTTAAGGTGACAGTTTCCATGTAATTTCAGTCCTTTTACTAAGCAAAAACATGTTTGCAATTAACATATTTTTTTCAGTTTTGTCTTTTGGATTTAACATTCCTCTGTGACAGCAAATACTAAACTGGTCCAAGTAACCAGCATATCATTGGTTAAAGGCAAAAGGACCACATGTCACACTAGCAATGAATTTTTGACTGTGTTTGTGTCACCAGATTTAACAAACAATATCAGACATATGAAACTGAACTCTGGATTAATGTCTAGATGTTTTTGTGTTTTTTTTTATTGTTGAAAAATTATTTTGTAGGATTAAACCAATCTATTTACCCAAACAATGTAACTTGTTTGGGTAAATAGTGGATTAATATATCTAAGTCTATAAGTATAGCAAGCTGAATTCATACAAACACACAGCTCTAAATCTTGAATTGTAGGATGTACAAAAATGATCATGTCATTATTATGGACATTTAAATAACTATATCTATTGCACTATTAGACATATTCTTTATAGAAATTACACAATCTTAAAATGTGAAAAAGAAAATGTTTAAGAGAATAAATAATGTGTGTTTGTATGAATCCTGCCTTAGTATGGGGTGTCAGTAACTACATTAGTATAGACTAGGTCTAACAGTGGTTTTCGACATCTGCTCTAATATATATAGATAATGGGTCAGACATATAAAGTCATTTTGAAAAGTTCATAAAGGTCACATCAATTTATATATGTTCCTCTTTATATTTTATATCAGGTCACACAGCTGACTTTTGTTTTTGATCAGAGTAGAACCATAACATTCATGCTAATGGTTCTACTGTTTACAGTTACTTTATGATGGATTTCATCCTGGTCACAGCACTATGTGAAAAGCTGTTAGAGGTAAAGTTAACCCAATTAATACCTCATCATAAGTCACTCTTTAACGCAAAGCAGTGATTATTTTCACTGTAATTTATTCCACAATAATGTTCTTTATTTGATCCCTGTTTCTTTAAATATGCACATCGATTGTTCAGCTGTGTGACTCTCTACACCTCAAATATATCAAAATGTGGACTTCATTTCGACAGTATTTTGTAGATTGGTACCATATTTATCATAAAATCAGGAAACTGTAAACTAACTGAAAAAATGAAGCTTATGAAAATTTTAACGTGGCATTGGAACATGTTGTTTATCCTTGCCAAATGGTATTTACACAAAGCTCCAAATCAGAGCATATATTTTTTTCTCTCACTTGCTGTTTATATATGTGTATATTTTTGCAGTTAATAGCCTATCATGTGTCTGCGCATCTTAGGGCCATAAACATAAACATGGCAAACAAGGATATGTTCACAATTCCAACAGATGCTTCAGTTGTTTGTATAGATGTTAGATTCATTTGATTTGCATTTTCTATTAATATTTTTCTGTTTGTCCCAAATGGGATTTTTATTTCTGTATGCCATTATTGTAATCATTGGAAACAACTGAGTAAATATTTTGTATCATATGTTTCTAAATATATTTGAATGTTCTACTTTTCTACTACTGGTTTTCTACTTTCTAAACTTTCTGTCACTCTTTGGCATTTCAATAACATTATTTTTGGGTGTTTTTATCTCTGACCGCAGCATCTTGTGCATTTATTACCTAAATGTTGTTTGTGTGGGTTTTGTTTTGTGTTGGGGTTTTTTTGTTTGTTTTGTTTGTTTTTTTTGTTTTTGTTTTTTGCCATTTTAGATTTCACCAGCTGTGTAAACTCTGTTATTTTCCTTGGTTTTGTTCCACATCAGTTTATCTGCTGGCTGATTTTCTTCCTTTTCTAATGTTTCTGGTAATTTTTAACAGATAAACAAGTAACTTTGAGGTTACTTTAGCCTTTTCAGCTGTTATCTGTTGACAGTTTTGCCTAATTATTACATTTCTGCAAAATTATAGCAGTTCTGGTAACTTGTAATATTTCTGCCAAGTTTTTAATTTTCTACTAAATTATATTATTTTGCTAGGTTACACTACTTTTATTTATTATGTGATGTTATGTTAAGTTATGTTATTCTAAATTATTTCATTTCTGCTAAGTTGTAGCTTCTGGTAAACTACAACATTTCTGCTGAATTGTTATGTTTCTTCTAAGTTATTGCATTTCTGCTAAGTTATTACATTTTTGTTAACTTGATGTTGTTCTGCAACGTAATTAAAATTCAACAACTTGTTAATCACTGACTTTGATTTCTTCAGCTATTTTCAACTATTTTCACCAGACAGCTTCAGCTTTAAAGCATCCACACTGCATTTTCGCAGGAAATGCAAATTTTTCTAGTTATTGTGTGGATGCTTTAAGCATCCACACTATTGAGTTCCTGTTTCTCTTTATTCTTTATACTTTATTATTATTATTCTAGTTGCCACTTTTTCACTTTTTTTGGCACTTAACTACTTCCACAATTTTCAGCCGATTTTCACCGTTCAAATTTTAAACTATTCTGCTATTTCTGCTAATGATCGCTATATCTTTTGGTGTTTATTACTGTTATACTTTTTAAAATATTCCACTTTTTTTCCTTTAATTTGTCCCATTGAAATGAATGGGAAACTTCTGCAATTCTGCTAAATTTTGCTTGTTTTTGAAACTTAACTACTTTTTCCTACTTTCACGTAGAACAACCATTCAAACTTTAAAATGTTCTCAAATTATTGGGCTATTCAGGAATAAATCAGATTTTTCAAATCTTTTACCGTTTTATTTTATGCCTCTTAAAGTTTTGAGTTGGAAAATTGTGATTTTCACAAAATACATGCGTTGTTATGGTTGCTATGCACTTGGCTTCCAGTGTGCCACTGTAGGTTTCGCAGTCTTCTCTTCATGTCCGAACAACTTCTTGCTACTTGCTCAATTTTCACTCAACTTCACACATTATACATCAAAACGTAGGTATTTTTGCTGGCTTTCCGAAAATGTCACCATCATTGTTGTGAGACTTATAGAATTTTGGAAAATCTCCTCAGAGCAACACAAAGTCTGAAAACTCTCCATAGAAAGTCAATGGAGAGTTTGTTCAAAATCACCGCTTGATTTCTGTAATGAGAGGCATATTCGAATCGTCATATCTCCTTAACGAAGCGAAGTTAAAACATGAGGCTTGTCCCAGTATATCTTCAGACACTCCTGATGCTCACAATTCAAGAATTTTTTTCTCACCTATTACCGTTCTGAGATGAGTTACACTTGTTTGAGCGTAGGAAATTCGTCCTTCGCTCAGATTTCTTCAGATTTCAAACTCTGGAAATGAACCACTTTTTTTCTCTCGTCATAACTTTTTGTTGGATTTCCACAGAGACCTGAAAATTTCCATGATTGTTCACCAAAGCCTGCTGTCTCTTACGGTGAAAAAATGATATTGATACTCCAAATAGATTTAGAGTTAGAAAGCGTTGTTTGAGGGCAAGTCAAGGCAGTTTTGCTTTGCTCTACTCAGTTATGGTGCATTAGAAGTCAAATATCTTTAATAATTCATATTTTAATGATACATTGTCAACACTTTAAGATTCCCCATCTCTTCTGAACAAAACGGTGTAAGAATGACCGTTCTAGCCCCTATAGTTAGGAAATTATGGTCATTTGTTTGAGGGGAGTCGTCATTATGAGAAATAGACTGCAAAATCCTGTGTGTCTCTGTGCTGCATGCACCTGTTTTGGCGGGAAAAAGTGCACAGGCTCTCTGATTGGTGGATTCAAATTCAGCAGCTCCCAGGCTGCTTGACTGAGCTAGAAACTTACTCTCTCCTGTGTGTGTGTGTGTGTGTGTGTGTGTGTGTGTGTGTGTGTGTGTGTGTGTGTGTGTGTGTGTGAGAGAGAGAAAGAGAGGGCGAGACAGAGTTTTTATGGGAGCATCTTATTGTATGATTTAAATTCAATATATTTAGACTGGTTGACTGAATTTGATCCTGTGTGTGTCTCTCTGTGCATGTGTGTTTCCATATGTTTCCATATTTCTGATTGTGTGACTGTTACACTTTTTTTGCTCAGTTTTTTTTTCATTTAACAAGTACATTTGAAGGACCCTTAGCATGTTCAGCATTTTTCAGCTGTCCATTTTGCTTTTCCAGTTTTTCTGTTTAAGTTATTACTATTGTGCTGAATCATACTATTTCTGCTATTTTATAAGATTTGTGCTAAATATAGTATTTCTACCCAGTATAGTATTTCTGATTAATTATAGTTTTTCTACCAAATCATATTACAGTATTTTTGCTTTTATACCATTTTTATAGGATTTTTATATTGCTTAATACAGTATTTCTGCTTTTATAGGATTTGTGCTTAATACAGTATTTCTGCTAAATGTAGTATTTATGCTTAATCACACTATTACTATATATTTCTGCCAGCTTCCCAGCCAGCCAATCATATCTGAGGTCTGCAGTTTCTTCTCTCGTCATATCTCAGCGACGGATGTACAAAGAGTAATGAAAATCGCAGTCAAAGTACACCAAAGTCCGCTGATTCACCCAGTACAAGAATTATGCTCCTAGTCCACCTAGTTTTGGAGTTACACGACGTTTTGTAACTCCAAAAACGGCGCTCTTGCCTCTCACCACGATCTAATTCTGACTGCTCATCACCCTGTTTCCCAAGTGCTCACTGTCTTTCCCAGTGGCGCAGCTGGTAATGACACAGGTCTGCAACCCAAAAGTCGTGGGTTCAACTCTACCTTGGACAACATGTTTTTGCCCTACAAATTAATACACTATCACAGACCACTAATTCATATTCATCATTTATTACAATTCTGAAAACTTTTACCAGCTTTTCTAATATGGACCTCACATTCTTCTTAACACTCCATGGCACAAATACTCTTCCCTTTAGGCTCTGTGAATGTGTGTGTGTATCAATATTTCTCCCATTTTAAAGTATTACTCCTCCATAATTGATTTCTCTTAAATCAAAGTACTTTTACTACATCTTAGTACTTCTGCTCAATCATAGTATTTCTGCTAAATCATAGTATTTTTGCCAAATCATGGTTTTTGTGCCAAATCATCAGAATCGTGTTTATTGGCCGAGTATATGTGCAGACAAATACCAAGGAATTTCGTTCCGGTAGATGGTGGCTCTCGAGCACAGCAATGTAAATCACACACACACACACACACACACACACACACACACACACACACACACACGTATCTATATATACATTACACATGCATACACATACATACACAAAGCTGTGTAAACCAACTATAAATAACTAATCTAAACGTATATACATAAAATACAGAAATGAAATGAGGTGGAATGAATACTACAGAATGTACATAAGGTGCAGTTGCAGTCTGGCAGTGGGAGCAGTGTGACAGTTCAACTGTTTAGAAGGGAGATGGCGAGGGAAAGAAACTGTTCCTGTGTCGGGTGGTCCTGGTCTGCAGGCTTCTGTACCGTCTGCCAGAGGGCAGCAGATCAAAAAGTCTGTGTCCAGGGTGTGAGGGGTCTGTGATGATTTTCCTGCCCGTTTCCTGGTTCTTGAGAGGTACAGATCCTGGATGGAGGGCAGGGGGGGCGCCGATGATCCTTTCTGCTGCCTGTACAGTCCGCTGCAGTCTGCACCTGTCCTGGTTAGTGGCTGCACCATACCAGACTGTGATGGAGGAGCACAGGACAGACTCAATGACTGCAGTGTAGAACTGGATCAGCAGCTCCTGTGGAAGACTGTACTTCCCCAGTTGTCTCAGGAAGTACATCCTCTGCTGGGTCTTTTTGAGGATGGAGTTGATATTGGTCTCCCACTTCAGGTCCTGGGAGATGGTGGTACCCAGCAACTTGAAGATCTCCACAGTCGACACAGGGCTGTCTGATATGATGATGGGTGGCAGAGTTGAGGGATGTCTCCTGAAGTCCACTGTCATCTCTACAGTTTTAAGAGTGTTCAGCTCCAGATTGTGCTGACTGCACCAGAGTACCAGCCGCTCAACTCATCATAACATTTGTGTTATGTTATAGTATTACTACTAAGTGGAGGAATTTCTAAAATGTTACAGTATATGTGCTGATTACAGTATTTCTATATAATAGAATTTTGGCAAATCTCCTCACACCAACACAAAGTCTGAAAACTGCATAGAAAGTCAATGGAGAGCTTGTTCAAAATCACCACTGGATTTCTCTAATGAGAGGCATTTTCAAATCGTCATATCTCAACGCAGCAAAGTTAAGACATGAGGCTTGTCCCAGTATATCTTCAGACACTCCTGACGCTCACAATTCAAGAATTTCTTTCTCACCTATTACCATTTGGCCATGAATTGGGTTTGTTTGAGGGTAGGAAATTCATCCCTCGCTCAGATTTCTTCAGATTTCAAACTCTGGAAATGAGGCACTTTTTTCTCTCATCATATCTTTTGATGGATTTCCACACAGACCTGAAAATTTCCATGATTGTTCACCAAAGCCTGCTGTCTCTTACGGTGAAAGAATGATATTGATACTCCAAATAGATTTAGAGTTAGAAAGCATTGTTTGAGGGCATGTCAAGGCAGTTTTCGCTTTGCCTCTACTCAGTTATGGTACATTAGAAGTCAAATATCTTCAATACTTCATATTGTAATGATAAATTGTCAATACTTTAAGATCCCCATCTCTTCTGAACAAAACGGTGTAAGAATGACTGTTCTAGTCCCTACGGTTAGGAAATTATAGCCATTTGTTTGAGGGGAATCCTCACTATGAAAAATAGACAGCACAAATCCTGTCTCTGTGCTGCATGTGTGTAAAAACAGCTGCACCTGTTTTGGCGGGAAAAAGTATACAGCCTCTCTGATTGGTGGATTCAAATTCAGCAGCTCCCAGGCTATTTGGCTGCTGCTGCTGCTAGTGTGTGTGTGTGTGTGTGTGTGTGTGTGTGTGTGAGAGAGAGAGAGAGAGAGAGGGAGAGAGCGTTTTTATGGGAGCATCTTATTGTATGATTTAAATTCAATATATTTAGACTGGTTGACTGAATTTGATCCTGTGTCTCTCTGTGCATGTGTGTTTCCATATGTGTCCATATTTTTGATTGTGTGACTGTTATACTTTTTTTTGCTGATTTTTTTCATTCAACAATTACATTTGAGGGAGCCTTAGAATGTTCAGCATTTTTTCAGCTGTTCATTTTGCTTTTCCAATTTTTCTATTTCAGTTATTACTATTGTGCTAAGTCATAGCATTTCTGCTGCTTTTCAGTATTTGTGCTAAATACAGCATTTGTGCTAAATCATACTATTTCAGCCATTTTATAGTATTTGTGCTAAAACATAATATTTCTACTAAACGCAGTATTTCTGGGTAATCATAGTATTTCTATGTATTCCTGCCAGCTCCTCAGGGAGCCAATCCTCTGTGAGTACTGTAATTTTCAAATTGACATATCAAGTCATGCATGACTTCCCAACCAGCCCATCACATCTGACGGCTGAGACATTCAAATTTCCATATTGGGGCTTTCATGGGTTGTAAGTCAACCACTCATCCATGTCATGTATCTCTACAAATTCATATTTTTACTTTAAACACACAACACTTGACAATCCCCCATCTCTTCTGAACAAAACAGTGTAAGAATGACCGTTCTAGACCCTACGGTTAGGAAATTATAGCCATTTGTTTGAGAGGAGTCCTCACTATGAAAAATAGACTGCACAAATCCTGTCTCTGTGTTGCATGTGTAAAAACAGGTGCACCTGTTTTGGGGAAAAAGTACATAGCCTTTCTGATTGGTGGATTAAAATTAAGCAGCTCCAGGCTTTTTGACCTACCTAGAAACATACAGGAAACACTGTATGTACAGCCCCTATTTGTTCACTTGCTGCTGCTGCTGCTGCTGTGTGTGTGTGTGTGTGTGTGTGTGTGTGTGTGTGTGTGTGTGTGTGACAGAGAGAGAGAGAGAGAGAGAGAGAGAGAGCCTTTTATGGGTGTATCTTATTGTGTGCCTACTGGTGGTGGTCAGAGGGCCGGTGGCGCCAGTGTCCAGCAGCCTCACCTCTGTCAGTGCGCCCCAGGGTGGCTGTGGCTACAACGTAGTTTGCCATCACCAGTGTGTGAATGGGTGAATGACTGGATATGTAAAGCACTTTGGGGTCCTTAGGGACCATAAAAGCGCTTATATAAATACAGGCCATTTACCATGTCCATATTTGTAATTGTGCAAGTTATTACTATTATGCTAAATTATAGTATTTCTGCTACTTTTCGGTATTTGTGCTAAATACAGTATTTCTGCTAAATCTTAGTGTTATTGCTTAATTATATTATTTGAGCAAAATCATAGTATTTGAGCATATTCTTTCTATTTGTGCCATAGCATAGTATATTTGCTGAATTACAGCATTTCTGCTATGTTGTAGTATTTGTCCTAAATCACAGTATTTGTGCAATGTTTAGGTATTTTTGTTTAAATAAAGTATCTATGTAATCTGGTACCATGGTTGCTAAAATCCTGTATTTCTGAAAAGTTATCTTGTTTCTGCTAAGTTACAATATTTATTCTAATTTCTGCTGCTAAGTTCTGCTATGTTATTGTATTTCTGCCAAGTATTATGTTTTCTTTACGTTATTGCAGTTCTGCTAAGTAATTACATTTTTGCTAAGTTCTTATGCTTCTGCAAAGTTATTACAATTTTTTGCAAAGGTTTTACAATTTCTGCAACTTTTCAGCTTTTTCAGCTAGTTTCAGCTGACAGCTTCAGCATTACAGCATCCACACTGCATTTTCGCAGGAAATGCAAATTTTTCTAGTTATTATTGTGTGGATGCTTTATGCATCCACACTATTGAGTTCCTGTTTCTCTTTATTCTTTATATTTTTATTGTGTGGATGCTTTAGGCATCCACACTATTGAGTTCCTGTTTCTCTTTATTCTTTATACTTTATTATTCTAGTTGCCACTTTTTGCACTTTTTTTGGCACTTTTCTACTTCCACAATTTTCAGCCGATTTTCACCGTTCAAATTTTAAACTATTCTGCTATTTCTGCTAATGATGGCTATGACTTTTGGTATTTTTAACTGTTATACTTTTTAAAATATTAAGCTTTTTTCCTTTAATTTGTCCCATTGAAATGAATGGGAAACTTCATAATTCTGCTAAAACTTGCTTGTTTTTGAAACTTAACTACTTTTTCCTACTTTCACGTAGAACAACCATTCAAACTTTAAAATGTTCACAAATTATTGGGCTATTCATGAATGATTCAGCTTTTTCATATCTGTTACAGTTTTATTTTTATCCCTCTTAAAGTTTTGAGTTGCAAAATTGTGATTTTTCAGAAAATACATGCGTTGTTATGGTTGCTATGCACTTGGCTTCCAGTGTGCCACTGTAGGTTTCGCAGTCTTCTCTTCATGTCCGAACAACTTCTTGCTACTTGCTCAATTTTCACTCAACTTCCACAAATTATACATCAAAACGTAGGTATTTTTGCTGGCTTTCAGAAAATGTCACTATCATTGTTGTGGGACTTATAGATTTTTTGCAAATCTCCTCAGAGTAACATAAAGTCTCAAAACTCTCCATAGAAACTCAATGGAGAGTTTGTTCAAAATCACCGCTTGATTTCTGTAATGAGAGGCATATTCGAATCGTCATATCTCCTTAACGAAGCGAAGTTAAAACATGAGGCTTGTCCCAGTATATCTTCAGACACTCCTGACGCTCACAATTCAAGAATTTTTTCTCACCTATTACCGTTCTGAGATGAGTTACACTTGTTTGAGGGTAGGAAATTCGTCCCTTCGCTCAGATTTCTTCAGATTTCAAACTCTGGAAATGAGGCACTTTTTTTTCTCTCGTCATATCTTTTGATGGATTTCCACAGAGACCTGAAAATTTCCATGACTGTTCACCAAAGCCTGCTGTCTCTTACGGTGAAAGAATGATATCGATACTCCAAATAGATTTAGAGTTAGAAAGCGTTGTTTGAGGGCAAGTCAAGGCAGTTTTCGCTTGCCTCTACTCAGTTATGGTGCATTACAAGTCAAATATCTTTAATAATTCATATTTTAATGATAAATTGTAAACACTTGAAGATTCCCCCATCTCTTCTGAACAAAACGGTGTAAGAATGACCGTTCTGGCCCCTACGGTTAGGAAATTATGGCCATTTGTTTGAGAGGAATCCTCACTATGAGAAATACACTGCAGAAATCCTGTCTCTCTCTGTGCTGAGTGTGTAAAACGGCTGCACCTGTTTTATGGGAAAAAGTACACAGCCTCTCTGATTGGTGGATTCAAATTTAGCAGCTCCCAGGCTGCTTGACTGACCTAGAAACTTGCTTGTCTCTCCTGTGTGTGTGTGTGTGTGTGTGTGTGACAGAGAGAGAGAGAAAGGGAGGGCGAGAGAGAGTTTTATGGGAGCATCTTATTATATGATTTAAATTCAATATATTTAGACTGGTTGACTGAATTTGATCCTGTGTGTGTCTCTGTGCATGTGTGTTTCCATATGTGTCCATATTTGTGATTGTGTCACTGTTATACTTTTTTGCTGATTTTTTCATTTAACAATTACATTTGAGGGACCCTTAGCATGTTCAGGATTCTTTCAGCTGTCCATTTTGCTTTTCCAATTTTTCTATTTAAGTTATTACTATTGTGTTGAGTCATAGCATTTCTGCTGCTTTTCAGTATTTGTGCTAAATACAGCATTTCTGCAAAATCATACTATGTCTGCTATTTTATCAGATTTGTGCTAAATACAGCATTTCTGCTAAATCATACTCTTTCTGCTATTTCATAAGATTTGTGCTAAATATAGTGTTTCTGCTATTTCTGCCAAATTTAGTATTTTTGATTAATTAGGGTTTTTCTACCAAATCATAGTACAGTTTTACTGCTTTTCATAGGATTTTTAGAGGATATTTATATTGCTTAATATAGTATTTCTGCTTTTATAGGATTTGTGCTTAATATAGTTTTTCTAAAAATGTAGTATTTATGCTTAATCATACTATTTCTATATATTTCTGCCAGGTCCCCAGGCAGCTAATCCTCTGTGAGGACTGATACATACAAATACATATCAGGGCCTGCACGGCTTCCCAGCCAGCCAATCATATCTGGGGTCTGCCCTTTCTTCTCTCGTCATATCTCAGCGACAGATGTACAAAGAGCAATGCAAATCACAGTCAAAGTACACCAAAGTCCGCTGATTCACCCAGTACAAGAATTATGCTTCTAGTCCACCTAGTTTTTGAGTTACACGACGTTTTGTAACTGCAAAAACGGCGTTTTTGCCTCTCACCGCAATCTGATTCTGACTGCTCATCACCCTGTTTTCCAGGCGCCGCTCTCTTTCCCAGTGGCGCAGCTGGTAATGACACAGGTCTGCAACCCAAAGGTCGTGGGTTCAATTACACCTTGGGCAACATGTGTTTTTTTCCCTACAAATTAATACACTATCACACACCACTAATTCATATTCATTATTTATTACAATTCTGCAACCTTTTATGATTTTAGCAGCTTTTGTAATATGGACCTCAGATTCTTGTTAACACTCCATGGCACAAATACTGTTCCCTTTAGGCTCTGTGTGTGTGTGTGTGTGTGTGTGTGTGTGTGTGTGTGTGTGAGAGAGAGAGAGAGAGAGCGAGAGAGAGCCTTTTGATGGGAGCATCTTATTATATCACTTAAATTCAATATATTTAGACTGGTTGACTGAATTTGATCCTGTGTGTGTCTCTCTGTGCATGTGTGTTTCCATATGTGCCCATATTTGTGATTGTGTGACTGTTATACTTTTTTTGCTGATTTTTTTTTTTTTCAATTAACAATTAGATTTGAGGGACCCTTAGCATGTTCAGGATTTTTCCAGCTGTCCATTTTGCTTTTCCAATTTTTCTATAAGTTATTACTGTTGTGCTAAGTCATAGCATTTCTGCTGCTTTTCAGTAGTTGTGCTAAATACAGCATTTCTGCTAAATCATACTATTTCTGCTATTTTATGAGATTTGTGCCAAATACAGCATTTCTGCTAAATCATACTATTTCTGCTATTTCATAAGATTTGTACTAAATATAGTGTTTCTGCCAAATATAGTATTTCTGCTTAATTATAGTATTTCTGCCATTTTATAGTATTTGTGCTAAAACATAGTATTTCTACTAAATGTAGTATTTATGCTTAATCATACTATTTGTATATATTTCTGCCAGGTCCCCAGGCAGCTAATCCTCTGTGAGGACTGATACATATAAAATTTACATATCAGGGCCTGCACGGCTTCCCAGCCAGCCAATCATATCTGAGGTCTGCCCTTTCTTCTCTCGTCATATCTCAGCGACAGATGTACAAAGAGCAATGCAAATCACAGCCAAAGTACACGAAAGTGCGCTGATTCACCCAGTACAAGTATTATGCTTCTAGTCCACCTAGTTTTTGAGTTACACGACGTTTTGTAACTCCAAAGAACAGCGTTTGCCGCCTCTCACCGCAATCTAATTCTGACTGCTCATCACCCTGTTTTCCAGGCGCCGCTCTCTTTCCAGGTGGCGCAGTTGGTAATGACACAGGTCTGCAACCCAAAGGTCGTGGGTTCAATTACACCTTGGGCAACATGTGTTTTTTTCCTACAAATTAATACACTATCACAGACCACTAATTCATATTCATCATTTATTACAATTCTGCAAACTTTTATGATTTTAGCAGCTTTTCTAATATGGACCTCAGATTCTTCTTAACACTCCATGGCACAAATACTGTTCCCTTTAGGCTCTGTGTGTATGTGTGTGTGTGTATCAATATTTCTCCCATTTTAAAGTATTACTCCTCCATAATTGTATTTCTGTTAAATCAGAGTACTTTTACTACATCTTAGTACTTCTGCTCAATCATAGTATTTCTGCTAAATCATAGTATTTTGCCAAATTATGGTTTTTGTGCCAAATCATAACATTTGTTTTATGTTATAGTATTACTACTAAGTGGAGGAATTTCTGTCATGTTACAGTATATGTGCTGATTACAGTATTTCTGCTAAATCATAGTATTTCTACTATATTATATTTTTCTTTCTAAATATAGCATTTCTGCTATATAATTGTATTACTGCTATGTTATAATATTTGTGCTAAACCAGAGTATTTCTGCTGAAACATAGTATTTCTGCCGAATGATAGTATTTCTGTCAAATTACAGTATTTGTGCTAAAACATAGTAGTTTTTTTTTTTAAATTTCAATATTAATAGTAAATTACAGTGTCTCTGGTAAATCGCAGCATTTCTGCTATGTTGTACTGTTTTTCTAAATCATAGTATTTCTGTAATGTTTAAGAATGTTTGGCTAAATATATTCTTTCTGTTATCTTATACTATTTCTCCTAAATTCTTGTATTTTTGAGAAGTTATCATGTTTCTGGTAAGTTACAATATTTCTGCTAAGTTCTGCTATGCTATTGTATTTCTGCCAAGTATTATGTTTCCTCTAAGATATTACAGTTCTGCTAAGTTACTACATTTTAGCAAAGTTCCTTTGCTTCTGCAAAGTTTTTACAATTTCTGCAACTTTTCAGCTTTTTCAGCTATTTTCAGCAGATAGGTTCAGCTTTAAGCATCCACACTGCATTTTTCGCAGGAAATGCAAATTTTCTAGTTATTCTAGTTGCCACTTTTGTACGTTTTTTTTTGGCACTTAACTACTTTAACAATTTTCAGCCGATTTTCACCGCTCAAATTTTAAACTATTCTGCTATTTCTGCTAATGATGGCTATGACTTTTGGTATTTTATGCTATTATACTTTTTAAAATATTAAGCTTTTTTTCCTTTAATTTGTCCCATTGAAATGAATGGGAAACTTCTGCCATTCTGCTAAAACTTGCTTGTTTTTGAAACTTAACTACTTTTTCCTACTTTCACGTAGAACAACCATTCAAACTTTAAAATGTTCTCAAATTATTGGGCTATTCAGGAATAAATCAGCTTTTTCAAATCTTTTATCGTTTTATTTTTATGCCTCTTAAAGTTTTGAGTTGCAAAATTGTGATTTTTCACAAAATACATGCGTTGTTATGGTTGCTATGCACTTGGCTTCCAGTGTGCCACTGAAGGTTTTGCAGTCTTCTCTTCATGTCCGAACAACTTCTTGCTACTTACTCAATTTTCACTCAACTTCCACAAATTATACATCAAAACGTAGGTATTTTTGCTGGCTTTCCGAAGATGTCACTATCATGGTTGTCAGATTTATAGAATTTTGGCAAATCTCCTCAGACCAACACAAAGTCGTAAAACTCTCCATAGAAAGTCAATGGAGAGCTTGTTCAAAATCACCGCTTGATTTCTGTAATGAGAGGCATATTCGAATCGTCATATCTCCTTAACGAAGCAAAGTTAAGAAATAAGGCTTGTCCCCGTATATCTTCAGACACTCCTGACGCTCACAATTCAAAATTTTTTTCTCACCTATTACCGTTCTGAAATGAGTTAGACTTGTTTGAGGGTAGGAAATTAGTCCTTCGCTCAGATTTCTTCAGATTTCAAACTCTGAAATGAACCACTTTTTCTCTCGTCATATCTTTTGATGGATTTCCACAGAGACCTGAAAATTTCCATGACTGTTCACCAAAGCCTGCTGTCTCTTACGGTGAAAGAATGATATCGATACTCCAAATAGATTTAGAGTTAGAAAGCGTTGTTTGAGGACTAGTCAAGGCAGATTTTGCTTGCCTCTACTCAGTTATGGTGCATTAGAAGTCAAATATCGTCAATAATTCATATTTTAATGATAAATTGTCAACATTTTAAGATTCCCCATCTCTTCTGAACAAAACGGTGTAAGAATGACTGTTCTAGCCCCTACGGTTAGGAAATTATGGCCATTTGTTTGAGAGGAATCCTCACTATGAGAAATTCACTGCAGAAATCCTGTCTCTGTGCTCTGTGTGTGTAAAACGGCTGCACCTGTTTTGGCGGGAAAAAGTACACAGCCTCTCTGATTGGTGGATTCAAATTTAGCAGCTCCCAGGCTGCTTGACTGAGCTAGAAACTTGATTTTTCTCTCCTGTGTGTGTGTGTGTGTGTGTGTGTGTGTGTGTGTGTGTGTGTGTGTGTGAGAAGAGAGAGAGAGAGAGGGCGAGAGAGAGTTTTATGGGAGCATCTTATTGTATGATTTAAATTCAATATATTTAGACTGGTTGACTGAATTTGATCCTGTGTGTGTCTCTCTGTGCTTGTGGGACTTTTTGCAGCTGTCCATTTTGCTTTTCCAATTTTTCTATTTAAGTTATTACTATTGTGCTAAGTCATAGCATTTGTGCTGCTTTTCAGTATTTGTGCTAAATACAGCATTTCTGCTAAATCATACTATTTCTGCTATTTTATAAGATTTGTGCTAAATACAGCATTTGTGCTAAATCATACTATTTCTGCTATTTTATAGGATTTGTACTTAATATAATATTTCTGCTTAATTATAGTATTTGTGCTAAAACATAGTATTTCTACTAAACGCAGTATTTCTGGGTAATCATAGTGTTTCTATGTATTCCTGCCAGCTCCTCAGGAAGCCAATCATATCTGAGTCCTGGCACATTCAAATTTGCATATTGGGACCTTCATGGTTTCCCAGCCAGCCAATCATATCTCAGTCCTGGCACATTTAAATTTGCATATTGTTGCCTTCATGGCTTCCCAGCCAGCCAATCATATCTGAGTCCTGGCACATTTAAATTTGCATATTGGGACCTTCATGGCTTCTAAGCCCACCAATCATCTATGTCATATATCTCTAATATTTCATATTTTATTTTAAATGGTCAGCATTTCAAGATTCCCCTATGTCTTCTGAATAAAATGGTCTAAGAATGACTGTTTTAGCCCCTACGGTTAGAAATTTATGGCTGTTTGTTTGAGGGGAATTCTCACTATGAGAAATAGACTGCAAAAATCCTGTCTCTCTCTGTGCTGCATGTGTAAAGGCCTGAACTTAGTGCACCAGTTTTGGCGGGAAAAAGTACACAGCCTCTCTGATTGGTGGATTCAAATTTAGCAGCTCCCAGGCTGCTTGACTGACCTAGAAACTTGATTTTCTCTCCTGTGTGTGTGTGTGTGTGTGTGTGTGTGTGTGTGTGTGTGTGTGTGTGTGTGAGAGAGAGAGAGAGAGAGGGCGAGAGAGAGTTTTTTATGGGAGCATCTTATTGTATGATTTAAATTCAATATATTTAGACTGGTTGACTGAATTTGATCCTGTGTGTGTCTCTCTGTGCATGTGTGTTTCCATATGTGTCCATATTTGTGATTGTGTCACTGTTATACTTTTTTGCTGATTTTTTTCATTTAACAATTACATTTGAGGGACCCTTAGCATGTTCAGGATTCTTTCAGCTGTCCATTTTGCTTTTCCAATTTTTCTATTTAAGTTATTACTATTGTGTTGAGTCATAGCATTTCTGCTGCTTTTCAGTATTTGTGCTAAATACAGCATTTCTGCAAAATCATACTATGTCTGCTATTTTATGAGATTTGTGCTAAATATAGTGTTTCTGCTATTTCTGCCAAATTTAGTATTTTTGATTAATTAGGGTTTTTCTACCAAATCATAGTACAGTTTTACTGCTTTTTATAGGATTTTTAGAGGATATTTATATTGCTTAATATAGTATTTCTGCTTTTTATAGGATTTGTGCTTAATATAGTTTTTCTAAAAAATGTAGTATTTATGCTTAATCATACTATTTCTATATATTTCTGCCAGGTCCCCAGGCAGCTAATCCTCTGTGAGGACTGATACATACAAATACATATCAGGGCCTGCACGGCTTCCCAGCCAGCCAATCATATCTGGGGTCTGCCCTTTCTTCTCTCGTCATCTCTCAGCGACAGATGTACAAAGAGCAATGCAAATCACAGTCAAAGTACACGAACGTACGCTGATTCACCCAGTACAAGAATTATGCTTCTAGTCCACCTAGTTTTTGAGTTACACGACGTTTTGTAACTGCAAAAAACGGCGTTTTTCGCCTCTCACCGCAATCTGATTCTGACTGCTCATCACCCTGTTTTCCAGCCGCTCGCTCTCTTTCCCAGTGGCGCAGTTGGTAATGACACAGGTCTGCAACCCAAAGGTCGTGGGTTCAATTACACCTTGGGCAACATGTGTTTTTTCCCTACAAATTAATACACTATCACAGACCACTAATTCATATTCATCATTTATTACAATTCTGCAACCTTTTATGATTTTAGCAGCTTTTGTAATATGGACCTCAGATTCTTGTTAACACTCCATGGCACAAATACTATTCCCTTTAGGCTCTGTGTGTGTGTGTGTGTGTGTGTGTGTGTGTGTGTGTGTGTGTGTGTGTGTGTGTGAGAGAGAGAGAGAGAGAGCGAGAGAGAGCCCTTTGATGGGAGCATCTTATTATATCACTTAAATTCAATATATTTAGACTGGTTGACTGAATTTGGTCCTGTGTGTGTCTCTCTGTGCATGTGTGTTTCCATATGTGCCCATATTTGTGATTGTGTGACTGTTATACTTTTTTTGCTGATTTTTTTTTTTCAATTAACAATTAGATTTGAGGGACCCGTAGCATGTTCAGGATTTTTCCAGCTGTCCATTTTGCTTTTCCAATTTCTCTATAAGTTATTACTGTTGTGCTAAATACAGCATTTCTGCTAAATCATACTATTTCTGCTATTTCATAAGATTTGTACTAAATATAGTGTTTCTGCCAAATATAGTATTTCTGCTTAATTATAGTATTTCTGCCATTTTATAGTATTTGTGCTAAAACATAGTATTTCTACTAAATGTAGTATTTATGCTTAATCATACTATTTGTATATATTTCTGCCAGGTCCCCAGGCAGCTAATCCTCTGTGAGGACTGATACATATAAAATTTACATATCAGGGCCTGCACGGCTTCCCAGCCAGCCAATCATATCTGAGGTCTGCCCTTTCTTCTCTCGTCATATCTCAGCGACAGATGTACAAAGAGCAATGCAAATCACAGTCAAAAGTACGAAAGTACGCTGATTCACCCAGTACAAGAATTATGCTTCTAGTGCACCTAGTTTTTGAGTTACACGACGTTTTGTAACTCCAAAAACTGTGTTTTTCGCCTCTCACCGCAATCTAATTCTGACTGCTCATCACCCTGTTTTCCAGGCGCCGCTCTCTTTCCCAGTGGCGCAGTTGGTAATGACACAGGTCTGCAACCCAAAGGTCGTGGGTTCAATTACACCTTGGGCAACATGTTTTTTTTCCCTACAAATTAATACACTATCACAGACCACTAATTCATATTCATCATTTATTACAATTCTGCAAACTTTTATGATTTTAGCAGCTTTTGTAATATGGACCTCAGATTCTTGTTAACACTCCATGGCACAAATACTGTTCCCTTTAGGCTCTGTGTGTGTGTGTGTGTGTGTGTGTGTGTGTGTGTGTGTGTGTGTGTGTGTGTGTGTGTGTGTGAGAGAGAGAGAGCGAGAGAGAGCCTTTTTGATGGGAGCATCTTATTATATCACTTAAATTCAATATATTTAGACTGGTTGACTGAATTTGGTCCTGTGTGTGTCTCTCTGTGCATGTGTGTTTCCATATGTCCCCATATTTGTGATTGTGTGACTGTTATACTTTTTTGCTGATTTTTTTTTTTCAATTAACAATTAGATTTGAGGGACCCTTAGCATGTTCAGGATTTTTCCAGCCTTCCATTTTGCTTTTCCAATTTTTCTATAAGTTATTAGTGTTGTGCTAAGTCATAGCATTTCTGCTGCTTTTCAGTATTTGTGCTAAATACAGCATTTCTGCTAAATCATACTATTTCTGCTATTTTATGAGATTTGTGCTTAAATACAGCATTTCTGCTAAATCATACTATTTCTGCTATTTCATAAGATTTGTACTAAATATAGTGTTTCTGCCAAATATAGTATTTCTGCTTAATTATAGTATTACTGCCATTTTATAGTATTTGTGCTAAAACATAGTATTTCTACTAAATGTAGTATGTATGCTTAAACATACTATTTGTATATATTTCTGCCAGGTCCCCAGGCAGCTAATCCTCTGTGAGGACTGATACATATAAAATTTACATATCAGGGCCTGCATGGCTTCCCAGCCAGCCAATCATATCTGAGGTCTGCCCTTTCTTCTCTCGTCATATCTCAGCGACAGATGTACAAAGAGCAATGCAAATCACAGTCAAAGTACACGAAAGTACGCTGATTCACCCAGTACAAGAATTATGCTTCTAGTCCACGTAGTTTTCTAGTTACACAACGTTTTGTAACTCCAAAAACAGCGTTGCCGCCTCTCACCGCAATCTAATTCTGACTGCTCATCACCCTGTTTTCCAGGCACTCGCTCTCTTTCCCAGTGGCGCAGTTGGTAATGACACAGGTCTGCAACCCAAAGGTCGTGGGTTCAATTACACCTTGGGCAACATGTTTTTTTCCCTACAAATTAATACACTATCACAGACCACTAATTCATATTCATCATTTATTACAATTCTGCAAACTTTTATGATTTTAGCAGCTTTTCTAATATGGACCTCAGATCCTTGTTAACACTCCATGGCACAAATACTGTTCCCTTTAGACTCTGTGTATGTGTGTGTGTATCAATATTTCTCCCATTTTAAAGTATTACTCCTCCATAATTGTATTTCTGTTAAATCAAAGTACTTTTACTACATCTTAGTACTTCTGCTCAATCATAGTATTTTGCCAAATTATGGTTTTTGTGCCAAATCATGACATTTGTTTTATGTTACAGTATTACTACTAAGTGGAGGAATTTCTGTCATGTTACAGTATATGTGCTGATTACAGTATTTCTGCTAAATCATAGTATTTCTACTATATTTCTACCGCCTACTGGTGTTGGCCAGAGGGGCCGATGGCGCGATGTGGCAGCCTCGCTTCTGTCAGTCTGCCCCAGGGCAGCTGTGGCTACAACCGTAGCTTGCCTCCACCAGTGTGTGAATGTGAGCGTGAATGAATAATGTCATTGTAAAGCGCTTTGGGTGCCTTGAAAAGCGCTATATAAATCCAATGCATTATTATTATTATTATTATTATATTATATTTTCTTTCTAAATATATCATTTCTGCTATATAATTGTATTACTGCTATGTTATAATATTTGTGCTAAATCAGAGTATTTCTGCTGAAACATAGTATTTCTGCCGAATGATAGTATTTCTGTCAAATTACAGTATTTGTGCTAAAACATAGTATTTTTTAAAAAAATTTCAATATTAATAGTAAATTACAGTGTCTCTGGTAAATCGCAGCATTTCTGCTATGTTGTACTGTTTTTCTAAATCATAGTATTTCTGTAATGTTTGAGAATGTTTGCCTAAATATATTCTTTCTGTTATCTTATACTATTTCTCCTAAATTCTTGTATTTTTGAGAAGTTATCATGTTTCTGGTAAGTTACAATATTTCTGCTAAGTTCTGCTATGCTATTGTATTTCTGCCAAGTATTATGTTTCCTCTAAGATATTGCAGTTCTGCTAAGTTACTACATTTTAGCAAAGTTCCTTTGCTTCTACAAAGCTTTTTACAAATTCTGCAACTTTTCAGCTTTTTCTGCTAGTTTCGCAGACAGCTTCAGCATTACAGCATCCACACTGCATTTTCGCAGGAAATGCAAATTTTTCTAGTTGTGTGGATGCTTTATGCATCCACACTATTGAGTTCCTGTTTCTCTTTATTCTTTATACTTTATTATTCTAGTTGCCACTTTTTGTACGTTTTTTGGCACTTAACTACTTTAACAATTTTCAGCCGATTTTCACCGTTCAAATTTTAAACTATTCTGCTATTTCTGCTAATGATGGCTATGACTTTTGGTATTTTATGCTATTATACTTTTTAAAATATTAAGCTTTTTATGCTTTTTTTTGTCCCATTGAAATGAATGGAAAACTTCCACAATTCTGCTAAAACTTGCTTGTTTTTGAAACTTAACTACATTCTCATACTTTCGCCTAGAACAACCATTCAAACTTTAAAATGTTCACAAATTATTGGGCTATTCATTAATGATTCAGCTTTTTCATATCTGTTACCGTTTTCATCTTATCCCTCTTTAAGTTTTGAGTTTCATTTTTGTGATTTTTCAGAAAATACATGCGTTGTTATGGTTGCTATGCACTTGGCTTCCAGTGTGCCACTGTAGGTTTCGCAGTCTTCTCTTCATGTCCGAACAACTTCTTGCTACTTCCTCAATTTTCACTCAACTTCCACAAATTATACATCAAAACGTAGGTATTTTTGCTGGCTTTCAGAAAATGTCACTAT